>NW_016167172.1:0-22161 GCF_001687245.7 Rhagoletis zephyria | reverse complement strand
TTTCCAATGAGAGATCACCGAGCAGCACGAAACCAGATTCATTTGGCTGTAAAGAAAAGAGTAGAAAGCGATATAAGCGATTCGTATGCAATCAGTTAAGTAAATATTTAATTAAGTAGAATAGGCAGCTCAATGAAAAGAAAATAACACAGCATAATATCGCAGTAAGTTATGAGCATGTTGACAAAACAATTGGAGTTAGTATAGTTTATTTACATATATTATCAAGGCCGTGCTGCCATTGACGCCGTCCGAAAACAGCAGCCCAAGCGCTTAAATGATCAAGCAGCGCCTGCAACAAATTGACACTTGACTTTGCTGGCAATTTGCGCTCGGCACAACATGACAACTGGACAGTTGTTGAAAAAATAAATTGAAAAATGTAAATAGAGAAAACAAGCGAAACAGCAGCGGAAAGCGGCTGTGTTTGGCAGCATGCCGCGCCTTTGACAAGTGCCCAGAATTGGTACAGCAGCTGGATACTTTTTCCATTTTTATGTTTTTTTTTTTGTAGAAGCATGTGTGCTGTGCTTACACTGCACTTGCTTTACAAACTCCGCTGGCGCGAAACTGTTAAATTACATTAAATTTATCTAAAGTGCCGCTTAAGCGGCTGCTTAAGTTGGCTGCCCTTCTATGCCACATAGCTGAGCAGTGATCTTGCACTCAAGCCTCGAGATCAGACATGCCCATCTGATATACGAACGCAACCTTGCATTGTTTGACTATTATTGAGCATAAAATGCAACTATGTTTATAAGCTGTCAGGCTTTTCACTTGGGATTATAGTCGAGTGGAGTAGCTGCAAACATACACAGCTAAATGAATAATATCACGCTCAAGTAAGCAGCTCACAATGAACTTATTTGAATATGTTATAATTACATTTATGCCAAAAAAAAAAAACAATAAAAAAGATATCGGAATTCATCAGACCAGTCAAGCCTTGCTTAGCACTTCAACTAAATAGTAGAGCAGTCGTTGACTGACTTTGAACTCAAACGAAGGCAGTCAGTCGTCAGTACAGTAGTATGTAGACTGTCATGCCAGATCTGCTCTGCATGTGTGGATGAGCTCAAGTACACAGTCAAAATTCTGCACGGTATTGCGGCTGCCAGCCAGCGCGCTCCCAAATTTAACGATCTTTGTCATTACGATGCGCCGCAATCAAACCCAGCTTGGGAAGGTTTTTTTATTTTACAATTAGAGCGCATAAAAAGGAGAATTTTAAAAGACAATGCGCATTAATTGCCTGTGACATAAAAAAGATGCGCAGTAAAAGCTTGGGAAAAAATACAAAAAAAAATTTAAATAAAATAGCGTTTCGTAAGAATCAAAACTTCAGCAAGATCAATGCATAAAATATGCTTAAGTACACTTGGTCTGTCTTAAGCATGAATTTTGTTTTCATTAAAGCCTGGCGAACGCAATGAATCTAAGCCGGATGTACACGGCTGCTAATGTTGAAATTATGCAAATTTTTTACTTTTCAAATCATATGCAGATTTTATGCGCAACGAGCCGCGTGCGAATTCGTGAAATGGCTAAATTGTTTCTTCATATTTGGGAATAGTTTAAGCTATACTTATACAGATATGTATGTATATCATGAATTTGTTTGCATTATTCCATTAGTTCCAGCCGAGATAGCAGCCACAAGGTTACAAAAAAAAAATAGATTTTTTAAATAAAAATACTTCGCAGATTTACGTAAGTGTGAACATTTCGCGTATCTCTCTCTTTTCTTCGTTTCCTTTATACCAAGCGGAATATAGGCGTTCAACTACGCCTGCGCGCCATCTGGTTCTGTTTCTGGCAGTCGCTTTGACCTCGTTTCAGTTAAATCCCACTTTCTTCGCAGGTCGATCGACGGTTCTTCCCAACGAGCACAAATTGGATTTGAAAGGCCTAATCTTTAAGCCCGAATTCAAATTATTGTTTCGCCTTAAGACGTACATTGTACCAAAGGCAGCTCTGGTTTTACTTATTCGACGGCCCATTTCCTGCTCAGTGCCAAGGTACCTATGTATGTATGTGAAATTCCTCACCACAAAACTTCGAAGACATACCTAGAACCCTAGCTTTATTCAAATTGACTCTCAGACTTGTTGCCTAACTTCTCTGTGTAGCGCGTTGCATATTTTAGACAGATCAGAAAGACGATGCGTCAAAGACATATGTATATGGTCAGCGTCGTCAATGTGCTGCAGCGAACTGGACCTGGACTACCGAAGTCCGAAGTCGGGGAGTAGTCTCATTGCAACCGCCAATACAACCCCAATCACCAAAAGACTGGGAAGAGGTGAAAATATGCAAACTTATCCAATCCCGCTGTAAACTTCGAAGGTCGCTGACAGCTTTACTTTGCAAAGCACACATAGTCAGCTCTGTCGTATGTAGATTTACCGATAGCTAAAGCTTTTTCGGGCATATCTCTACGCCGTCGAAAGCCTTTTCGAGATTGACAAATATTGAATGCTCATCAGCTCTGAATATCTGCTTCTATTCTGAGAGTATTCTTATTACGAGTTATATGAGATTCGGACAATCCAGAATTATAGAAGATCTTCTTGCAAACTTCAAGCGCCTAGACTGCGTCTCTTGCTCTGAGGAATTATTTTCACACAAGGATCGCCTCTGGAAGCGAATGGGAAGAAGACCAAATCTTGAACCTGTATCCTAATTCTGTGGCCATATACACACCGATGGCACCAAATTAGACCTCAAGCGGTGTATAATCGCAGGGCGAGCTTCCGCTTGTCAACTTCAAAGCTTTGTGTTTCTTGAAGAGCCATCGTAATTTGAATCAGTTTTGCGTTGATTCGTAACGATCCGAAAAGAAATTGGGCGGATTTTAGGGCAATTTGCAGTTAAAACGACAAAGTTTCGTGGGAATAATTCTCTTTCGGCAGGCTATTTTTTATATCCAAAAATAAACAAAAAATTCAGAGGTAAATAAGTGGTTTGGCGAATAAGAAAATCATCGATTTTAAGGTCGTCGAAAATCGTATTATTTGTAGGTCATCAAACAGTTGGAGAAACTGTAGCCCACTTAGACTGTTCTCAAACACAAGCATAATCGTTTTGCGAGACTGTTAATCGTAGAAGAGGTCTACATAGATTTATATGGTGTACATTTCAGCTAGAAAGACTGATCTGTGGCCTAATGCCATGCATGTGGAGGGAATTCTGTGTTCCGCTGTGAAATATTAGTTAATTTAAGGCAGAGTGAAAACAATACAATATTTGCCATCTTGGAATGTACATACATGCTCATGACATCAGCGGTTATATATTCGTCCATGGAAATAATTCTTTTCAGCGCTCAAATTATACTCAGAAAGTTAAGGAATACATTTCGCATAGGCCTCACACCAACCGATCACAATTCCCTCATCCGACCACCCTTTAAACACCTACCGTCACATGCAACTGACAACTACCGTTAACTGTCATTAACTGCCATCAACATAAGCTAGCAATTAAGTTGTAAAGTCAATTACGAACATCACTCAGCTATGTATGTAGCTCATGCTGCGCGCCCACCTGCCATGCTGCTACTATATATTTTTGTACACATGTAAAGCAAGCCGAAATGGTTAAAGAGCTACGAGTACTAAGTAACGCCCACCAATCAACTACAGTTACTCGTAGAAAAAAATGCTGAGCAAAAAAAAAACTACATAACAAGAGTGTTGTGCTGCCAGCGTGTGGTGGAAAAAGGCAGCGATTGCAATTAAGAAATTACCTACTTAGTGAAGTTACATGTGTTACTTAGCTGCCTACTTATATACCTATAGGATGCAAGTAAATAGCCAACCAAACAAGTAACCAACAAAGTTAATAAAACTCATGCTGTTGCTCTACCAAATAACTGTTAAAGCGCACGAGATACAAGATGGAGTTGAGATAACGTATTGTACATACGTAAATGTGCATGTGTGAGCTATATAGCAATTTAACGTGCATTTTTACGGTCAACTGTTTTTAGTTTTACGGTAGCGCGAATTTTTAGTTTTGCGATGTTTGCCATTTTACAATATTTTTTTGATTTTTCTTTTTCGCTTTTCTGCTAACGCAATACATGAAGAAATTTACATATATATTTTGCTTTTCTTTTCTTTTCTTTCTCAATTTTACTAGTAATTTTTTCGCAATACATAAATTGTTCGTTGAGCCAGTGAATAGGGCGGATATGGAAAATATGAAAATTATTGAAAGCCATACAAATAGTACATACATTGGTACATGTGCAATTATTTTTGGTTATTGATTATTAATATATGGCAAATATTGGAGGTAGTGAAGTTACATGAACTCATAAACATTTGGTTCCATTAACTCTTTCAGGAGCATAAGTCTATAAGTAAAAAAAAAATTGCTCGCACGGTAGATTACAATTTCTAAGGAGACAAATCCATGCATTTTTATGCTACCAAAATAAAAAAATTCAATTTAAGTAAAGGAAAACTTAAAAAGGAATAAAAAGTGAAAAATATTAAAAATTTTATGAAATAAAAAAACCTAAACAAAAAAATGGTAAAAAAGTAAAAAATTAAAAAAAAAATATTAAAAATACATGTTATAAAAAAACTATAAACAAAAAAATTAATGAACTTAAAAATTTTAAACAATTTTGAAAAAGTCAAATATGGAAAGTTTAAAATTAAATAATAAAACATTTCCATTTTTCCCGTTGTTAAATTAGCAGTACAAATATCTTCAAGACAGTAAAAATAAAAAAATAAATAAAAATTAAAAACTTAAAGAAGTAAACAAAACAAAAGAACTCAAAAATGAATGAATAAGAATGATAAAAAATAAAGCAAATAACAAAAATCAGTAAATATGAAAAAATAAGTATGTAAAAAAATCAAAATCAACAAGAAAAATTCAATAAAATAAAAACATACGAAAAAATCGATAAACATAAAAAGGCTTAAATATTAAATCATTAACAGCTGGTTTCACCAGCAATTTAAATGGAAAATGATTTTTTATTTTCTGTCAATTTCCATATAAAATTCTAAAAATTAAAAAAAAAATAAAAACAAAAATATTATGGAAAATTATAGTAGATAAAAAAAATTAAATACAAAATAATAATGAAAAAATGAAAAGTGCACTCGATATAAAAAATTAAAAAAGAGCAAGGGGGCCTCCCTTAAAATAATACTAAAACTCATAAAAAGTAAAGAAGACTTTAAATGCCTAATAAATAGAAAATTAAAAAAAAATCACTTTTTTAACCGACTTCAAAAAAATGGAGGTTATCAATTCGTCGAAATATTCTTTTCTTTATTTTTTCTATGTAGTTACTACGGTAACATATCCGCATAACTTTGGTCAACCGATTTCAGTCATTCTATCTGTAAGGTGGTGCCTGAGGGGCGGTCGCATACTAATTTGGCTTAGATGCGATCATTGGATCATGAAGAAATTAACGGCGCTCCTCTTTATATGAGAATTGAAGTCGGTTGTGTTTTTTGCTTAAAAATGACTGAAAATGACAATGTAAAAAAAGTTCAAAATAATAAAAGAAACAAAAATTTAATTGCAAAACTTCCCAGTGATTAGTGCTGAGGGCATTCAATCGATTTTGCATTTCATTGATTTTTGACATTTTCATAATTTTTATAATTCCAATTCCAGCATCAATACTTCAAACCCAAAAGCTTCCATGGCGCTGCTAGCTTTCCTCTATACGCATAAACAATGAAAGTTGTTTTTATTAAAACAAAAAATGCATATTCCGCACTTCAAATGCAAAACAACATTATGAGTTACGTGAGAAGTTTGCGCAACAAACCGCTAAGGAAGCAAGTGCATAGGAAAAAATTAAAGAAATTATGATGCCACAATGCAACCAAGCAACGGATAAAAATTGCAATATCGCCAACAAGAATAACCACAGCAGCAAAAGCGAACTGTAAGAAAATAGTGGCAACAGCAAATTTTATAGTTTTCCCAACGACTCAACTGCGACTGGTGGCTGTAGCGCATACAGAGCAGCAAACTACGGCCATCATCATATTTATCGAGTAGTTATGTATATGTACTCAGTCAGTTATAGACGACCAAGAATGCTATACACCGAAGAATTAGGGTTGTATTGGATGTAGTGCAATGTGTTGCAACTTGGCAGCTGCGGAAACTTTATTGAACATAAATTTCAATAAGAATTTATAGGCGAAACGCGACGGCAACAATTTTACGATGCCATGGAGAATAAAAACTGGTTAGTGGAATTTTGGAAGCCGAAAAATTGCAATACAGGAATTTTAAAGTATTAAGAGGCATGACGTAAAAAGTGAAAATGTTAAAAAATTGCTGGGAGTAGGAAACAAAATTTCATACATATGCAGCAAAGGCGAAAAAGATCACAGATGTTAGGTAAAAATAAAATGCTATGAAGTTAAAATAAAGTTAAATTTTTTGAACTCCTCTCCTCTTTTAATCAATTTCCTTTAGTTGTTGGACCACCCTCTATACAAATTTGCAATGTTATGCTTCTCGTTAGTATTTCATAATATTTAATTTTATAATAAACTCACACATAAGCGATTGCCAATCAGTGACTAGTAAACAGAAAAAATACCGCAATTATTACACATAATGCGGTATTGCGCTCGCCTGTGTTTGTATGTATTGTATGTAAGTAGTTCACCTCGTTATTGACAAAGCGAATTGCAAGGCGGAAGTTGCATTGGAAAAAATACAAACAATCTTAAAAATAAAAAAAGTAAACAAAATCTAATCAACTTAGTTTTCTTTGTAGTCGCAACTCAAAAAAAAAAATAATTTTTAATTTGCAAAACTTTTACCTAATTAACTACGTCACTAAATGAGCGTAAAATACCAAAATTGTCAAGAGTCATTAGCATTTTACTTGTGGGGCCACCAAAAATTATGCTCAGGCTCAAAGCATTAATTACTTTTTTGGGTTAATTTAAATTATAAAAGCATTTAAAAATCATTAGCTTAAGCGCCTTTGACTTCATTTGTATTTGTACTAGGAAAACAAAAACAATTAAAGAGAAAACAAAATTAAAGAAAAAAAATGATAAATTCCAAGAAAGTTTATACAAACATAAATAAAACGAAAGTAGTAGTGAGCATTTTAGCGTGTCCGCTAATAGCACAAAAAATTGGGTATAAATCATTTAAGCAAACCGCAATTTGTACGCTAACTCAAAATAGTATGTAGCTGCAAGTGTAACGTGTAGCCGAAACGTGCGCTGGGCCCCATTAGTAGGATTGTGGCCACTGTTTGCCGGTAATGACACGTGCTTTACAAAAATACAGAGGCACGATTTGAAAGTAAAATAAAGTATAGAAAAAATTAAAAAAAAAAAATGTGCCATTAAATTTTAGTATACAAAAGTGCAAGTTTCAAGTCTTTGAAAATTACCGTTGATTTTTGAGAATATTTCTTTGTCGAGGGTATTGCGCCTTTTCTTCTCAAAGTTTAAGAAATCGAATTTGAAAGTTGCAAATTTTTATGAAAATTAATATAAAAAAATTATGCCGCTGATTTTTGCTGTTGTATACTATATATATTTTTTTTAATTATAACAATTTGATATGGAAAATATACATAAAAAAACGTCAGGGTATTCATATTTTTTACGCTGGCTGTTTGTGTAATGGGCTGATAATGGTGGCGCCAATATTGATAACGAAAAATAAATACCTATTATGATGGCAACACATTGTATGCACGTACATTTAATGTTATCACAAAAAACGATAACCAAAATACAATAGATTCCATAAAAAAAACTTCGATAGGAATCTCAACTTTGATAAAATTCGACAACGATAAAAATTTCGATAAGGAGATAAATTCGATAACGATAACTATTTCGACAACAGAATACTTTCGATCATGAAAACAATTCCGATAAAGGTAACAATTTCGATAAATATAAAATTTTCAATAACCATATAGTATATTATGTTATTGAGTTTTTAACCACGATTTGTTTGTTAGGAAAATGTAAAACACCATAAAAATTAAAATTTTATAAAAATTTCGATTATTACAAAAATTTCGAAAACTACAAAAATTTCGAAAACTACAAAAATTTCGAAAACTACAAAAATTTCGATAGCTACAAAAATTTCTATAACTCCAAACATTTCGATAGCTGCAAACATTTTGGTAACTACAAACATTTCGATAGCTACAAAAATGTCGATAGATACAAAAATTTCGATAACTATAAAAATTTCGATAACTACAAACAATTTCGATAACTACAAAAATTTCGATAACTACACAAATCTCGATAACTACAAAAGTGTTGATAACGAAAAAATTTCGATAACTACAAAAGTTTCGATAACTACAAAAATGTCGATAACTACAAAAATTTCTATAACTACAAAAATTTCGATAACTACAAAGATTTTGATAACTATAGAAATTTTGGTATCTACTAGATTTACGATAATTATAAAAATTTCGATAAACTAAAAAATTCCATAGCTCAAAAAGTTTCGATAACGATGAAAACCCATTCAATGAAATAAAGTTGATTCTATTTTCAGCTTTTTTTTTTGCAGATATTCCATTGTGAAAAAGCAGCAACTAACTTAAGTGTCGACTTTATTTTGATTATGAATAAGTCACTTCTGAAAACGATACCCAAAATCAGTATTTGCTACAGTCAAGCTTGATGCCCGGCGTGTTTCGCACAGCTTTCAATATTTCAGTGATGATAATCGTTTCCAAACGCTTTGGCTCATGAAAATCGAGCTATCATTTGTATTAAGGCCGCCTGATAAGAAGTGCCCTACTAAATTATTTACTCGAAGTCCTGAATCCGCTTGGATAGATATATCAAAGCATGAAAAGGAAAGCTATGAGGAAATCCAATTGACTCTAGAATTCTTTAACAGCAATTTTTCATTACTCGTATTAGTTGGCTCCATGGCTGGCAAGAAAATTTGCTTCATCACGTCCTTCCGAGGATTCTTACTTCACCGATACAACGATATTATAAAGCCTTTGTTGGATTGGTGAAAAATCAGTCATTGGCCAATTATGCCGACAACTTTTAAAACGAATACCAAGGATTGGCCGAATTTGGTGTTAACACACTCTTAACCCTAACACAGTAATGGCAAATTAATTTTCCCTTTTTATTTTTAAAAGTTTACTTGAAACTTGCTAACGCTCAAAAGAATGCCTTCCGGAAGAAAAAAGTTTTAAAAGTTATCTTTCAATACAGAAATTACCATAATATTTAGCTGTCATTTGATCAGGTGACTTGTCACAACAGGCTATTCAACGTTAAAAGAGCAAGCATTGACAGCAAATAACCGATAGCAAAGACAGTAGTAAACGACAAGTAATGACAACTTTAGAGGAAAAATCAATACGAAAACAATTTTTCGTATAGGCTTTCCCTTTAAAAATAGCAAAAATCAACTAATCTCTATTGATATGCAAATAAAAGAGACGCACACTGCAAGTGAATGCACAAAGCAAATATATGTAAATGAAAAACAAATATATACATACATATAAAAGAAATGCGTTTTTTGCAATGACTATTGACAGTTATCGACATTGCAGAGTAAAGTTATAGCTAAAGATTACATGTACGCACAGAGGAAGTGAATTGGATGATAAAAACGGTGTGAATGCACTTTTGATGAAAATACACAAAGCAATCGAACAAATGTGCACGTGATAGTGACGATAGACAGTTAGATAGATAGCTAGAGGCAGGTTAAGATGCCAGAAAATTATTTACATACATATGTACATTAGACTGCATCACCAAAAAAAGTTGCGGTTTTTCCGCCGGGATTACAAAATNTATTATATTTTAAGACGTCCACCAAAATATTTCGGAAAAATATTAAGTTTTAAGTGAGCTGGCCCGTTTTGAAAACACCTCCAAAAATTGAGTTTTTTATGAATAAAAATAGTTTCTTAAAGAACTTTTTGAAAAAAAAAAAACAGATTAAAATCTGCATAAAAATATTTAAAAATCTTTTCAACAGAATCGTAATAATGAGATTTTTGATGCTGGTTTTTTACTTTTTTCAAAGTTTAATTTACGAAAAACTTGAATAACTGGGCCAAAACTATTCTGATGTAGACTTATGGGATCTCAGTAGAAAGGCCTTTTCCCACTATTTTTATTTCTGTCCAAAAAAAAAGTCATTCGTGTCCCAAATTTTTTTTTCAAATACCAACACTTCTTAATTCAACTTTGAATTATGTTCGTTCATCCTACCTTTCTCTTTCATCCTTTGAATGATTAGCAAAGAAATACAAAGGGTGAGAAAATTCCTTTCCAATGACAACTCACAAGTCTAAACCGGAAAAGTTTAGGTTCAGTTATTAAAGTTTATCTTATACCAATCTTTGAAAAAAGTTAAAAAATAGCATCAAAAATGTCATTATCACAATTTCGTTAAAAAAATTTTAAATTTTTTAAAAATATTTTTATGCAAATTTTTTAAGCTTAACCCGTTTTGTCATTTGAGGGGATTTAAAAAAGAAAAACTTTAAGAAACTATTTTTATTAATAAAAATCCCCATTTTTTAAGGTATTTTCAAATCGATCCAGAAGCTCGTTTCTGTAACAATTCTCTAGCAAGGCGAATCGAGATATGAATTCGCCGCCCAGCTCACGTAAATCTTAATATTTTTCCGAAATATTTTGGTGGACGTCTTAAAATATAATAGATTTTATAATTCCAATGGAAAAACAGTACCGATTTTTTTTTGGTATGAGTGATGCAGTCTAATGTACATATATTTATGTAGTAGAAGACAAGCAAAGCCATTGATGCTGCATAGAGTCTGTGATACGATACAGACTGTAGCGGAAAACTGATGAGATTATAATTTTTTAGAAAGACACAGCTACATCTGGAGATATGCTCAGCGTTCGGACTTTACGCCGAAAAGATAGATTTACTCTGCTGTTGTTTTAATTTTAAAATTTATGTCTCTACTCCGCTTGTATTAAAACCAGCTCCGATTTTTCACTCGCGATCTGGTCCTCTAAGTGACCGCAGGTTATCTTATTACAAAATGTCTGCTACTTATGTTATACTTTATATAAGATCCTTCTAACTACATATCTAAATAGGTAATGTATTTTTCTTAAATTGGTTTGGGTTTGGGTTTTGCTTTTGCATCTAAAAAATTTAAATGACAATTTGCCAGTTAAGGGGGTCACAGGTAAAATTTCTCATGGGAAATTTAAAAAATTTTTGATTCGCATGAAAGTGAAAATTAAATACACAAATCTACTACGGAAATTTGGCTTTTTTCCTAGTTTTACGAGTGATTTACTCCTGGTTCGAGTTTCGGTAGTCCGAACACTGGATATGGTTATTTATGCACACATCGCACTTATGCCAGAACTCAGTCACTTGAGCTGTGAATGAACGCATGAATGAACTCGAGAAGAACATAAAACTTCAGAAGCAAAACATAGATAGCGGTAAAATTAAAAATAACTATAGCCAACAACGAATGGCTTACAACGGGTGTGGTATCAAAAAGTGGAGTTGCAAAGTGGAAATGCATTTCATAAACAAATATGGCGAAATGCATATGAGCGATAAATACATACATATGTATGTATGCATACATTCATACATACATGAAAATGAAAATGAAGATAAAAAATTATTTCTGTTATAGTAGTAAATGTTCGCATGCAAGCCTGTGGCAGAGGCACAGTAGCAGCTATGCAATTCGTATAAAAATATCAGCGGATGATAAACATTAAAAAGGCCATAGAAAGCAAGAACAAATTTGTATTTTTTAGAGAGATAGCCGGCAATTTTTTAAATTTAATGCGCGCTGAATAATTTTTTCGACGGTTGCGAGACTTATGGCATTGTATTGAGTCATCGATATTTGCATTATTAATTTGATTTTCTTTTTTTTTATCTTTTTTGCCTAAAAAGGAATTGAGTTTAAATAAGGAAACACATATGTATGCGCATAAATAAATCGATAAGTAGTGGCATGTGTATGAATAAAGATCAAAGCAAACTGGAAATGATCAACCCTTTTGTTAAGAAAAAATAGAACGTGAGAACACTCAAAAAAAATACCTATGAAAATCTTAAAAGAACGTTAATGAGCAGGAAGAGTGTGTACAATTTTTTTTGATAGAAATAATGGATACATATGTATATATCGACATTCTCAATATATTTTCTAAAATCGTTGATATATTTATCGACACCATGGATATATTTATCGAAATCAAGTAGATAAATATGTATTTATCGTTATACGTACTTACACTGCTATTTGGTTTACGGGAAAAAAATGATTATAGATAACAGCCTTTTCTGTGACACAGTACATATACACCTAACCAAAATGCATTGCCACTAAAAAAAGTATTGTGTGGACTACAAGTTTTTTTTTTTTAAATGGCTCCAAAATATATAAACATTTTCTTAAAGTTTAAGGGAAAGTCTTAACTAAAATCAAAAAAAAAAAATATGGAGGGCTTATATTCAATACCCTCCCTGCAATTTACATAAAACTTGTCTACCCGAGTGGGTAGAAATTCTTACTACCACTTTGAAGGAGCCAGCTTCGATTCCTAGGCGGACCAAAGTCAGTTTTTTCTCCCTCGACCTATGCCAAATCTCGGAGTGTATTCCCGTCATAAAAAAGCTTCTCACAAAAAACCATCTGCCTTTCAGAGACGGGGTGAAATGTAGAGACCCCATTTGTTTGACACACAGCATCCATAAATTGGAAAACCATTATTTTAAAGAAAATTAAAGTTTAGTAAACTTGTATTTATAAACAAACAAAAAAATATCAGCTGTTGGGTCTCGGTTATTACGAGTATATATTTACAATTTTTTCGCAAACCTTGTTATGCACTTAAGCATGTTTGCTTTCGCTCTGTAAGCATGTACTGTTAAAATTTCCGCTGTAACTGTGACAAGGTCGAAAAAACAACAGTTATGCGAATGCGTATTGCAATTTAAGACAGTCGATGAGGATGATAATGATAATAGTGTGGTGTGGTGTGGTATGTAGTGTAGTGCGGTTACCGAAGTTCATTAACCGTTAAGTGAAACCAAGCTGAAAATTGTTGTACCTATTTTTGTACGTAAAAATATACATATGTATGTACATACCGACATATGTATGTACATACCGACATATGTAGCAGCGTGTAATTATTATATAATACTTAAAACAACAAATAAGTAGGTGTAAAAATGTGGAATGAAAGAAAAAGTAAAGTAAAATAAAGGAAGAAAATCGTACCATAAAAACAGCATATATGTATGTATGTAGTAATTTATAAATTGTTTGTTTATTTTTAATTTTAATTTATTTAATTTTCTTTTTAAATTTAAATGTTTCTTATTTTCATTTTTTACATACGCAATTTTTCTTTTTTTTTAATTTTTTTTATTTACATTTTTTATTTGCTTATATTTTTTTATTTAAATTTTTTTATTTATATTTTAAAGTTATAATCATTTGTGTGTGTTAATTTTTTCATTGTTAATTTTTTTTTGTGATTTCGAACAAATTTTCCAAGCATTTGATACCATGTATTGACAATTACTTAAATTTAGCCAATATCTCTACAAGCTAATATAATATTTTATGCAGTAATATTATTTAGTCACTTTGATTTATCGAATAATTGCGATGGTAAATAATAATTCATTTTAAAATAAATGATATAATGAAATCGAATGGAATGAAAAATGAGAATAAAAATTAAACAAACAATAAATCAAAAGAAATGTAAATATGTGTTTTCATTCATATGTATGTATATAAGAATGTACAACTGCTTTGTTGATAAAATCAAACTAATAAATTTGTACCCGCACCCACAAAAGATAATACTGAACGAAAAAATAAAATTTTACATCCAAATCCCTCCAGCTGAGTAGATGAGGTAATGGCTCTGTGACCGCCCCCGGCTGGTTGATACTACATACGGGTATAATTTAATAGAACTCAATTGAATGCTATTTAGTTATTTAAACAGTGAGAGTGGCAGCAAATAAACAAAAGTACATATATAAAATAAACAGCAAAAGCGTATTGAATTGCAAATATTCTCGACAGCATTAAATCATCACAAATGGGATTAAACGCCGTTTACATACAAAGGCGTTTGCAAGTGCAAAAAATTGCAGCGAAATATGTAATTAAAAAATATTGCAATTTATGTATGACTGTGTGTGTGCGGTAGCGGTTGACGAAAGCGCATTAAAAACTAAAAGCGGAGCGAGAAAAATTTGTACAAATTTATTTAGCGTTAATTATTTATTGATAAAAAGTAAGGCGGGTGTACGTGACACACGTGCAATGCGTTGTAAATTAATTGAAATTCAAATTAAATTCGTACAAAGTTCATTTTTTTACGCTAATAGAGATGAATGACTCAGGGCGATTGATATGAAAATTAAAAAATAATAACAAAAAAATTAAACAAGTATGGACAGTGCTGTCTTCAGCTAGGCGAAAAACTGTATTCATACCTTTGATGAACATCAGAAAATTTTACCTCAACCGATTACCGCATTTCAAAATAGTTGTACACGTTCGTCAGAAAATGCGAAAAACTATTTCGTAGCACATGCTAATCATATGGGCAAGGGAGACTTTACCTTTGCTCCAGCTTTTGCGGGAAGGTAATTAAAAGCACTGTGTACATTTTTAGTGCATAATTTCAAAAGTGCCAAATTTTGAGTTGTGTCGCTTCTGTAGATCGTTGCGATACATGTAGGAGTTATATAAAAAACTCATATCTTAGCTGCTTGCTTAAAAAAGTTATATCGCAAAAACTTGAATCTGAACAATCAGTGGTATAGAAGATGTAGCTTATACAGCACCGATCCTGACGATTTTCTCAGTAGACTTTGTATGATCTATGTATCTGCTAAATAGCTCACGAAATTGCTTGCTTTTAGCCGTCCAAATGAAGGAGTTTTAAAGTAAAACCCCATATCTGAACAATCAATCAGTTGTATGGAGGTTTTAGTTTATAGTGACCCGATCTTTGAGTGAAAATAGTGCAAAATTTCATGCTAATAGCTGCATAAACGGAGGAGTTATAATAAAAAACTCATATCTGAACCAATCAGTTGTATGGGAGCTATATGTAATAGTGGTCCGATTTTGCCGGTTCCGACAAATCTTTGATTCATTATAAAAATACACCCGCTTCAGTCGGATATCTCGAAAACTGAGGAACTAGATTACGTTCAAAACAAACATCGGACCAAAGTTAGAAGAATACTAAGGAGAAAATTAAAAAGCTATAGAAATTATAAAAATAAAATAAAAAAGGAATAACCTAAATAAAAAAATAATAAAAAATTAAATGAAAATTGATCAAAAATTTCAAATTTCAAAATAAAATTATAAGAAATTAAAAAAAAAAAAATCGAATCAAAAAATTTTGTAAAAAATACATTAAAAAGTAAACTGAAAAAACATCGAAAAAAATAATTTTTTAAATAAAGAATTAGAAAAATTACGGTTAAAAAATAACACAGTAAAAAAGTAGCAAAAAATAGGTAAAAAATGAATCAGTACGAAAAATAGATGCCTATACGCTGCGGATTCTAAATGTGGTATGCCTGCGAAAATCATACGGCCGCGTAAAACGACGTAGAGCAACATGAGGAGCTTCATCAGGATCAGGAAGGCACCCTCCGAGTCGGTCGATACCAAACGAGGCTTCACATGGGGCGACTGCCTATCGTGCGACATTTTTAGTCTGATGCAGAAGAAGATATTGGGCCTCATGAATAAAACGTGAGCTTAAACTCATACTCCATTTTTGCACTGATGGAGTGAGCTCAAGCTCAATAAATAATGTGTACCGAGGAGTGATTTCCTGTTCTTGGCGATGCCGAGTCATCGAAACCTCAACAAGCGTATCGTTTACCAAGTAGTCTATGGAAGCAAAATGAATGCTTTTGTTGTAAACGAGGATATGGCTCCAGCCCTGAAAGTTAATAGTTAATGTTAATAAAACGTTTTCGAACGTCAAATATGTACAACTGAAACTTCACTCCAAAATGACATGTAAACAGAATACCCTTTCAAAAAAAGTATTCTTAACTACAAGTGGACAATGTAAATGCCCTTTAAAGGATTAAATGTTTGAATTTATTTTTTGGACATATTTTATATTTACTTTTTCTCTATTCACTTTGACTTTTATTGGCCTTCTAAGAGTACTATTAAAAATAGAGTACAGATAAAAAATCTTGTTTAAGTACATCCGTAAATATTTGTTCCACTCGTATAAAATTTTATTACTTAAGTCAACAAAAAAACAAAAACAGCAAATTGTGCTGTGAGTCATCTGATAATGTACATTGACTCAAACAAATGAACACGTGTTGATTTTAAATATTCGTAATGGTTTTCGAGCTAAATTTTTTTTGTTATTTTTTTATAAAAAATACCGTCCGAGCTTTAACAGAAACCTTATAAATCACAAACCTTATACAAAATTTAAGAAAATTCAAGAAATTTTCATAAAAATTTCAATTTTTTACTCTGAATTTTTTGTAATTTTAGTCTAATAAAGTGCAAGCTTCAATCAGCTAAAAAATCGCGTTGATTTTTGAGAATTTTTTTTGGGACTACTTTTTCGGAGTTTTTAATATAACAAGTGCAATTTACGAAAACTGGCGTTGATATTTTGAAATTTTGTTGCTTACGGTCTCCTGCATTTTATTTCATAAAAAATTCATGCTTATATGGAAAACAGTGCAAAAATCCGTCACCGAAAAAAAAATTTCCAAAAATGTACGGGGTTTTAGCCGTTTGAAACTTTCACTTCAAAAATGTTCTAAAGATTCAGAATAAAAAGTTGAAATTTCAATGAAAATTTGTTGCGTTTTCCTAAATTTTGTATAAAGTTTGAAACTGTGCTTTACATTGTTTTGGTTAAAGCTTGGACGATATTTTGATAGAAAAATAACAAAAAAAAACTTAGCTCGAAAAACATTACGAATATTTAAAAAAAATCAATACGTGGTCATTTGTTTGAGTCACTGTATGTATTAGTCTCTATACAGACTGTGCGTCTAGAGAGAGGAGGTATAAATGTGTACACATCTTGGACAAATGGCGATAGCGATGTGCTGGCATAATTCATAAGTCACAATTGACATAACAAAGGAACAAAGAAAATGCAAACAATTGAGAAATGAATTAAAGGGTTTGAAGAAAGCAAATTTTAGCAAGGAATTGAAGCAAAATAACAGAAAAATTAAGCGAAATAAAATATATGTATGCAGTATTGAAATGCAAATTAAAAGAAAAAGAACAACAAATGCGAAATAGAAAGAAAATAACGCATTTAAAAACATATACGCCTATAATAATTTATTTACTTATTTATGTACATAATGCCTCCCAGTATTTTCTTCTACAATAATCCTCCTGCAGCCAAAGAAACCCGATGAAATATTAAAAAATTGTCTGCTTACTCAGCCAGACACAAAAGTATACAGGTTTATAAACATTTTAATAGGCAGCCCCCGTCAGTCAGTAGTTCAATTTGCGAAATAAAATTGCTTCTCTTATATACATTTCCAACTTTGATGTTATATAAACGTCGACAGTAAATATTCTAGCTTGAATTCGAAAGAAGATGCGCGGGGCGCATCTACTGCGGAATTCACTTTTTCTCGCCTCACTCAGCAGACAGGGTGCGCATTTCTACATTTAAAATGCAGGAATTTTTTAAACGCTTCCACTGCACGATTACGAATTGTTTTTTTTTTGTCATTTTTTCTTTGTAAACAGTAAGTAAACAAATTAGGCAGGCAGTACCGATACAAAAAATAAAAATAAAATAAACCAACCGTCATACATACATACATATGTATGTATGCTGATTTTGTTCCAGCCAACAATGAGAAAATCGCATGGGTGTGGTTGTATTTGGCCTTCTTTGCTCATTTAGCATTAGATAATTTCCTTTTTAAGGCAGCATGCTTTTCGCTTCCGCGCATTTTTTTGGCGTCCCATAAATATACGAGATTTTGTTATGTAAACAAATTTTTAGATAAAAAGCTACATTGAGGTGAAGGAAAAAGAAAACGAAAAATAAACAAACAAATTACCTACAGAATTCTTGTAAGTTAATTTTAATACTTTGTTTCAGATATCAGCAGGAATTCAGGTCACAGCTAGAAATATTGTTCATACAGATAGTCTTTTTATAAAGGCACATTTTTTGTTAAAAAAAAAAACATAATATAAAAATGATAATAGTAAGCGAAGCGAGACATTCCAAAACTAGTTCAATTCTGGTGAATTTGTAATTAGTACTTCCACTAGTTGCGTTAATTTTTTCGAGGTACCAGTTTTCATAAGGACATATTTATGTACATTACAAAATTTTTAAAAACAAAAAAAAATAAATTTCAAAAATCTACTAAAATTGATGGTCTGGCTACAAAACTGCATATCCGATATTTTTCTAAAAATATTATTAACATATTCACCGCAGGTCCTTAGGATAGCGCACCCATTTGTTGACATATTTTTAAATTTACTTTATTTTTATAAAAAACTGGCAAATACTGCACCTTAAAAGTATTTTTGCTTGATACACGTATTGTAATATCTCATTTATTTTATCAATTTAATTAAATACAATTTTTCAAACAGTTGTAAATCCTCTCCAAAAATATTTTAGAAAGTCAACTTTCCTAAACCTCTTCAGTTTGAAACACATGTTGCAATATTTCCTTTATCTTATCAACTTATTTAAACTGCAATTTTCAAACAGGTGGCAACTCTCTAATTATTATTATTTTTTTTTTGTATTTTAAGTAAGACCTTTACTAACAGACAGACGGACAGACAAACATTCTAAAAAATTGTTGATTTGGCTCCTACTGCTCAAATAATTTATATTTTTTCTTAATTTTAATAAATTTTTTTCTTTGTTTTAATTTTTTTTTGTATTTATAGATTTATTTTTATTTCAATTTAATTTTGCCTATATATTTTTTCTTAATTCTGCTTAATTTTATTTTAATTTTTTAAATTTTAAGTTTTTTTTTGTTTATTTTTATTTACATTTTTATTTTTACTTTTTACATTTATATTATTTATAATTTTTTATCTTCATTTAATTTAAAATTTTTGCTTGTTTTTATTTGGTTGAATTCTGTATTTTTTTCATCTAATTTATTTATATATTTTTGTGTTTTTTTGTTTACATTTTTAATTTAGTCTTTATAGTCTATTATATTATTTTTTATAAGTTGCTATCTTCATTTTTATTAAGATTTTTGCTTGTTTGGCTTAATTCTGTATTTTTTTGTTGTTTTTCATCTTATTTATTTATTTTTTTATTCCCTAAGGCTTTTTATTTTTATTTATTTTTGCAATTTTTATTTTTCAGTTTTATTTATTTTTGAATTTTTATTTATTTTTTACTTTTGTTATTTTTTTTATCAACATTTTAATTTTTGCATTTACTTTTTATAGCATTTTTTAATTAGTTTATTTTTTCTTTTTATTTATTTATTTTTATTGTTTAGTTTTATTTGTTGATTTCAATTTTTATTCTTATTTGGACTTTTTTGTTTTCCCAACATAATTTTTATTTTATATATTTATTATATGTGTTTTGTTATCTTATCTCACTATTTTTTATTTTAATTTCTACCTTTTTTATTGTTCAATATTATATTATTATTTCTACCTTTCTTCAATAATGCAATAATATTTGAAATTTTTATTTTTATTTTCATATTAATTTTTACATTTTTAGTTTAATTTTCATTTTGAACTTTTTGCTTTTATTTTCTATTTTCTATTTTAAATTTTTACTTTTATTTTAATTTATACATTTTTACTTTTAGTATCATTTTCATTTTCTGTTTTACATTTTGATTTTTAGCTTATTTTCTTTATTTCTTTTATTCAAATTTTTTTTCAAATTCTGTATTTTGAGCTGTCAAAATTGTCATGCTTGAGAATGGCGGTTATCCTGCTTTTTCATCTTTGACTCTGGCAAATTCTAATGGCACGTGTCGCTCTCTGGGAAGTCATATTGACGGAAAGTTTATGGCCTGATAAAATTACAATTTTACACAAATCGTACGTATCAAGTGGGAAGGAACAGCGGCCGTGGAAAGAACGGAAGCGCAACAGAAAAAAACGGTGGAAGTATCTTTTCCATCAACCTCAGAGTCATACAGAGGCATACAGTCTTTTTCAGCCACAGAGGTAGCTGCCGTTAAGGAAGCAGGGAGTGACCTCTATTCTAGCAAAGAGATAAAAGTGGCCATTTGCTCACATACAGTTCGTTTGAATTTGTCGAAAAATCACGACTGGCGGCCTTAAATTTTAAGAAATTTTTGTTTCGAACATATTTTTGGATAGTGTTGTCAGCCGTTTAAAAAGTCGAGTACAATTTACGGGTTCATTATTTTAATATTTAATATCAACTAAACTAGGTAAACTATGACAGTAATTCAAGAAAACGGAGGTTTCCACAGAATAAAGGGGCAACAAACTTTAAATAATATTCATAACGGAGACAATTAAAAAATACTGAAATCTGATGAAGATTAAGCGGCGAAAAAGAAAGCGTAACAAAGCCGTGAAATACAAAATTAGTGCCTGTAAAATTCCCTAAACATTATAATGGCCATTAAAGAAAGATGACATCAAAAAGAAACAGATAAAAAGTCAACACAAAAAAGTAAAAAAAAAGCATGAAAAACATGGAAGAGGGAAAAATTTACAGAACAGTTGAAAAGAGGAAACAAAAACAAAAGTGTTAAAAACAATTATGAAAAATCAAACAAAACGAAAAAGACAGTGCAGATACATAAATAAATAAAGATTAATGGTCTTATTCATAAAAAATAAAGTAGGTTTAAAGAGCTTTATAAATTGACGTTTTCATATATTTTTCAATTTATAAACCTCTTATAAAGCTACGTTATTTTTTATGAATAAGGCCATAAGAGACTACAAAAAACGGTAAATTTTTTCTAGAGTTGGTATGTGGAGTGATTTGATATTGGTAGCAAAAAAGGAAGTATAGCATACAAATAGAAGCAAAAGTGGAAATTTCTGAACTAGAAACAATAAACAAAAACAAACAGATTCGAAAGAAAATTTATTTTTAGAAAAGTAAAACAGAATTCTTACTTTGGATGGTAAAACCACTGGAAAATAGTGTAAGGGGCGAATAAGACCGTTAAAAAAGTAAACAAAAGTAGCAGCGAATTCACAGGAAATAAAGAGCATCAAATAGAAGCAAAAATGCCCCAAAGTGCAATCGGTGAGGGTGCGAAATGCGAACGAAAAATGCGTGCCGCTCTTAGCTAAATTGGAACTGACGGCTTGAAGGCACAAAGCATATTCGACGCCGCACAATGGGAGTGGAAGAAGCAGAAAGTTAATAAATCAGCAGAGAGCAAACGAAATGCAACGCCAACAGAAAGAAGGAGAACCCTATTTTGTGGCTGTTGCAAGTAGCATGTTAAGCTAGTTTTGAATTGGTGATTGAGTGCAGCTAGGGAACAAAAAAAGAAAAAAAGAACAAAAACAGAGAATGGACGGACATGCAATCCACAAAATAAAAATAAATATAACAGTGAAGGGAGAAAAGAAGACAAAGTAAAACGAAAAAATGCCAGAAAATTAATGCGAAAAGACGGACTGAAAGTAAAAGAATAAAAATAAAAAAGGAATAAAATAGAAAATAAATATGAAATACACGAAAATATGAAGGGAAAGAAAGAAAATATTATTGCAAGAAGTGTAAAAGTTAAGCGAAATAAAATGAAAAAGTATGCAAAATAAACATTTTATGCAAAGTCAAAGGAACCGCAAACAAACATAATTGCGACGTTTTACGAAAATAAAACGAAATAAAAAGAAAAAAATCAAAGTCAGAAAAAAGTGTGCAGCTGTTGCCATCAGACGTCAAGGAACACTTTGCACAAGTTGAGAACTTGCTCGTAAGCCTGCTGTTGACGCGAAAACATACCACAACACAAATGTGTTCTTGTATTTCGTAAACTCTCGAGTAAATTGAGTCGCAGCGAATGTGTTAAATTTCAAGTGTCTGCCGGTAAATTTCGAAGGCAGGCAACCGGCAGCAACTCATAAGCGCAGTG
>NW_016167171.1:0-22162 GCF_001687245.7 Rhagoletis zephyria | reverse complement strand
CGATTTTTGCTGTCCACAAATTCTCAGTACCAAATTAGTTTCCGTAAGCCCTTGCTTATTTACTCTCTGCTACTAGCTGTATACTATTTTAGTATGTTTCCTTTTGCCTTGCCAACTCTTCTTGCTGCCTGAACAGATTGCTTATAATTTTAAAAAAAATTTACCACTAATCTATTTCTTTCACTCTTCTCCGTTTCTCTTCTACCATAGACAGCATAGAAAGCTTGTGAGTGGGATTGATGCTGTGATGCTTAATAAAATGGGTAAATTCATTGAAGGACATTGAAGTAAGCAATAAACTGGCCAGAGCTATGTATGTATTAAGTCACCTTGCTGTACAATCTCTTGGGATATAGTGGAGACTCCTCTCCACTGATTGCTGTAAAGCTGAAATTGTCGCAGAAGGCAAAAGTTGGGAGATAGATAAAGAGAAAAATTGTGCTGATTACTGATAATTTCCGTTATAAATTTGCTAGAGCTCAATAGAGTTGATGGGCGGGCATACATAAATAGAAAAATAGCAACACAAATGTTCATTTAACGTTATTAATTTCTTGGTTGCAAGAACTTTCGGGCATACATATGTATGTAAGTGGGTATGCAGATACAAATATGCTCACTCTATGGCTGGATGAATGAGATGTGTACACTTAATGCAAGCTGTGTTGATAGCAAAGCTATAATCAAAGTTATTACCACTTGATTGTCACTATTTTCTTATTTACTTACTTACTTATGCACATAGGACACCTAGTATGTCCTAGACCATCCGTCCAACCCCTCTAAAATGGAGCGAAATGTTTTTTTTTTTTATAAACGCGAATATCTTTCGGTGCTCTATCTTTCGGTGGTATTATCGACTTCCTGTTTCGGCCGGAAGTGTATTAGACTGACCGGAAGTCCATTTTTTTGTTTAAATTAGGCATACATATTCTTGCTACAGAATCGGATTCTGAGGAAAAAAATACGTTACTCTTGTTTGAAACTTCAACATCTAAATAACCTTCGAACTTCAACTCGTCCTGGACTTCTAAAATTGACCAAAACGTTTTTATTGAAAAAACTATATGAATCACCAAAACGGGAATGCTCTATCTTTTGGTGGTATTACTGACTTCCGGTTAAACAGATCGGAAGTCCATTGCTTTAACCGGAAGTCCACCACAGAAAAAACTGGTTGACCAAGGTTATATATTTTTAGGGGCACCGAAATTGCGCATATGGAAACTGTGCATTTAGACATTATTTCGGTTTCAACCGAAACTGTGCATGTATGCATTATTTCGGTTTTTTTCGTATGCATTATTTCGGTTTTTTTCATATGCATTATTTCGTATGCACAGTTTCCATATGCACAATTTCAGGGTGCCATATTTTTACCCTTAGAATTCGAATCTATAGTAAAAACATGTATGTACATCCCATTAAAAAATGGACTTACGGTCAGTTTAATTCACATTCACACATCGCAATTTTGGATTTCTGAAAACTACTGTTATATGGGAGGTAGGCGTGGTTATTTTCCGATTTTGCTCATTTTCAATACCATTCGTCCTATTGACCGAAAGTGTTGGACTGAGGTGTTTCATGCAGTTTTAGTCCACGCGTATTTGAGAAGAAATGAGCTAATTAAATTCCCAATCATTCTTTAGAACCTAAATAATATTAAACAAAGTGTTTTGTTCATCTTATTTTCGTTCGTAAAGTGTTTCTTGTTCCCATAACTTTTGATAAGTATAATTCTTAATTTNGTAAGTTGGCCACCAAGATCATGCGATTTGACGCCTTTAGACTATTTTTTGTGGGGCTACGTCAAGTCTAAAGTCTACAGAAATAAGCCAGCAACTATTCCAGCTTTGGAAGACAACATTTCCGAAGAAATTCGGGCTATTCCGGCCGAAATGCTCGAAAAAGTTGCCCAAAATTGGACTTTCCGAATGGACCACCTAAGACGCAGCCGCGGTCAACATTTAAATGAAATTATCTTCAAAAAGTAAATGTCATGGACCAATCTAACGTTTCAAATAAAGAACCGATGAGATTTTGCAAATTTTATGCGTTTTTTTTAAAAAAAAAAGGTATCAAGCTCTTAAAAAATCACCCGTTATAAAAACTTTGCTTAACTGCAGCTATGTAACAGCTAAACAGTAGCCATTTATCACCAACTCTTTCTTTCTTTTAGCGTTGATTGTCGTTTTCACTAATGCTTCTCGCTTATTTTATCCCTAACATTACTGTTTTGTATTATTTGCTGCCTTCTATTTACTTACATCCACCTCATTATTCTTCGTTTTCCTTCTTGTTCCCTATTATTATTGCTATTTTGTTGCATTTCTCAATGCAAACTTCGTTGTCCATCTGCCGCAAAATGAATCAAGCAAAGCTGTGTTGTCGGTGTCCATTAAATATTGATTTCCTTATTATCCTTCATATCCTTTATTTTGTGCAGAGTTCTTGCCGTCAACGTGGCTTTTGTTACTGTCCGGCGGCTTCGTTCATTCTTCATTATGCTCGTTGATGGCGTGGATTTGTAAAAGTTAGATAGTTTGACTTTTGGGTATGTATGTGCATTAGGGTGGCCCCTAAAAAAAATGAAATTTTAAATCTCACCCCCTCAGTCGCTAATACAACGGTCAAAGATATCAATTATAAATTTTAGTCCCGATTGGAGAGGGTTTAGGCGTGTCGCACAGGGGACAAAGTTCAGATTCCTCTATGGAGACTAAAAAAATTTAAATAATTTTTTTTTTCGTCTTACCCTACCCAAATCGGGACCAAAATTTATATGTAACATCTTCGACGTTAGTAGTATCGATTTTGGGTATTAGATGAAAAAATTATTAATTTTAATTTTTTGAGTCTCCATAGAGGAATCTGAACTTTGACCTCTGTCTCCGATCGGGACCAAAATTTTTGTGTGATATCTATGACTATATTAGCATCGATGTCGGCGTTGACGTTTAGGAAATCTGATATAATAATGTACTTAATACATTTAAAGGCCACCATAATGTGCATATGTTGACGCGTTGCGGTCAGTTAGTAGATAGCTTTTATTTTCTCTTACCACCTTTTGCGACGGTGGCTAGTTGCTAGATGTTGTCTGCGATTTGATGTTTAGTGGTCATGTATTTCAAACTATAACCAACCAACATACATACATATGCACTCTGAATCTGTGGTTATTTGAAACAAAAACTACGAGTAAATTTAAAAGATTTCAATCCATGAAAGTTACGAGAAAATGGCGTATGTATGTACATTAGGGTAGTCCAAAAACAGTAAAGTGGGAATTGTAATGCTTTCACGCCCTAGGATTGTTCTATACCTAAAAAAGTATATTTTTATATGAAAAAATATTTAGAGGTCGCTCAAAGCGTTTTCCATATATTTTTATATGGGTAAAAAACAAATTTGCGTGTAAATGGTATCGAGATCTTGAAAATCAATATTTTTCGATCGGAAAACTCCGGTTATCTTCAGGAGTCTTTCAATAGGAATACCCAATTAGAAAAATTTTGATTTTTAAGAATTCTATACCATTTATACGAAAAGTGGTTTTTTTCGCCATAAAAAATACATGGAAAACTTTTGGCGCTTTGAGCGACCTCTAAATATTTTTTGATTTTAAAATAAAAAAATAGGCGTATAATTTTTTACGGGATAGAACAATCCCAGGGGGTGAGAGCATAAAAATTCCGACTTTATTTTTCACGTGTATTTTTGGAACACCCTAATGTACATATACTGCTTTGATTGGCTAAGATTGAAATTAAATTAAATACATATACATACATATTTGCTTTCCGGAGCATATCAAAAATCGGTTTCTGGAAGTACATAGCAGATATTGATGCTAGTCTGTACATTTTGCTCTATGAGAATTTCTTCGCTCGACAGTCGTAACTATGCTACTGGAACGATCTTGATTAAGCGCTCCACAGTTTTTAAATAAACCCTGTTTATATATTTTGAAATAAAAAAAGAGTTGGGGGAGCTCAAACCTGGCTGGTTAGTGAGGTATCTGGTTATGTTTATTTTTGTTTCAGTTAGCAACAATAAAGTTCACTGAAGGACATTAATTGTTAACCAGGTAACCTAATAACCAGTAACCTACATTGTGAAAATTTGCCGTAACGAGTTTTCGAAGATACTAGATATTACATTGCCGATTAGTTTATTTTTTAAGCATTGCTATATATGCTAGTAATAAAATGGAAATGTTTAGTAAGGCTAAGAGTCTCTTTCGCCGCTTGTGAATATTTGATTGGTAACTTTAAGACCGTTAAGGGATTTCCGCGACTTTTTGCTATCTGCGTGCTCTACTTTTTGGGTTTTTTTCGAGAATTCTTTTTTCGAGATTCCTGTGGGACTTTTCTTTACGTTTAATGATTTTTTTTTTGTGGACATTTTGGGAACTTTCAGATTCAAAAGTGCATTAAATTCTTCAACATGTGATCTTCGACTGGCTTCGAACGGTAGACGATTGCTATAAGGAGCTCTATGCCAGGAGGTTGCCTATCAGGAGCACCGACTATTATATATGTTACCAGCCAAACCCGATCTTAGGACAAACTAGTTTTGCCTAGGCTAAATTAGATTAAGGGCTACAGTAGTTTTGTGCAGAACACCTTTCCGCGTAGGCGGTTTCCGGCCGCACTTCAAAAAAAAAAAAAATAACCCTCATCAGTCCAACTCCAGGTACGCAGGCCACAATATTGTTGCGTCCAACTTGTTTCCGCATTGAACGGATATATTAGATCTAGGTAGAACTAGTTTAGCCTAGGAGAAACTAGTTTGTCCTAAGGTCGAGTTTGGCCGGTAACATATATAACTAGCAGAGCAGCCCACTTCATTCGTGGTAAACAAATGAAAATATGCATAAAGCTGTAAGAAAAATTCCAAATTTTTCATAAATTAAAGGAAATAATATACTTATTTTTTTTTTTTATTTAATTTAAGGCCTCCTTATGAACACTACATTTTACTATATGGTGCGGTGCAGAAGCATAAATACTATTCGGACATCCTACACGTGAACATCCGACGTAGAACTGACCGTCGGTAAAGTAGGTGTTTTCCAGCTAAAGCTCGGCCATCTTCAATGTTTGACCCTGCAATGTATTTATCACATGTTAAAGCAAAGCCTCAGAGAATACTAAAGACTATAAAATTCTAATGGAAAGCCTGCAGCATTAAATGGTACTCCTGACAGAAACACATAACCTCCGCTACCGCTTTCAGTAATAATTCTTGCTTCAAAATCATTATTTTCTTGACTACCAATTTTATTTTATTATTAGGGTGAGGGGGATATAGGTAACGAAAGAAGAATAATATGCGCTCCAGTTTTTAAATTCAGTTTATGTGTCACGTGACTTATAGTTCCAAAGTCATGATTCTCTGCATCTTGCAAACTCTCATCCCTTTTTAGTTTACTAGAGGTCAAGCATTTAGCTGTATAATCGCAAAGATTCTAAGGTATGGTTCTCGGAATGTACTAGGTCTATGGGAGGTGCCACGCCCCCTGCTTAACGCTTACCTTCTTACACCAAATATCAGTGTCATGTAATTTTTGGTTCATAGTTATAGCTAATTACAAATTTCAAGTCAATGGGATGTGCCATCTTCCTTGTCAGAGCCCATTTTTTTACACCCTAACTCTGCTTTGTCCGAGGTTACTGTCTAGTCACCAGTTAAAGGCCCTTAATTGGCAAGTTGCCGTTGTCGGACGTTCTCGGAAAGACTAAGACCAAGAATTGATAACCTTTTTGGGAAGACGGTTAAAAAAAATCTACCCGAAATTTTTCAAAAAAAAAAAATTATTAACTTATACACTGTTGCTCACTTGTATGCATTGAAATGCTTTCATTTTTAACCGACATCCAAAAAAGGAGGAAGTTATCAGTTCGTCGAAATATTTTTTTAAATTTTTTTTATATTATTATTTTGTTTTTTTTTTATGTATGTTACCGCATAACTTTGGACCACGTCAACCGATTTCTAAAATTCTTTTTCATCGGAAAGGTAGTGTCTCAGAGGTGGTCCCATACTAATCTGGTTTAGATCCGATCATTGGATCATGAAATATATAAAATATATATATTTTTTTTAAGTAGGTTTTTTTTTGCTAAAAATTAATTGTTTCAAAATCATTTTGCTCTGATTTGCGCTTTTGATATTTGTTGTTAAATAAACTAGTGGAAATATTCTAAATTACGGCTAGATGCAATTTTTTGTATTAGCCTCCTATTCAAAATTGATTAAAATTTTCCAGATTAATATATGCATCAATCGAAAAAAAATCGAAGGTCTCCGGATGAAAACACGAGAAACCAAGTCTCTCGTTCAAAATAAAGGACTATATCTACTTTAGCAGCCATAGCAATGCAGCCCCAAAGTCCAACGAGAAATCACTCTTTCCCTCCGTTGAATGGCCGTAAAGGTTCCAGCAGTGAAAGTATTCGATGCAGTAATAGCTGGTGGTTGGCAGTTGGGGAAGAGGAAGGCCTCCTCTGCAATGAAAAGACGAGGTGGTAAAGGACTTGACTTCAATTGCAATTTCCATTCCAATTATTGATTTCGACCAAATTCTCTTAGGCGGTTACTGCGAAAAACAAGAAGAAGAACTGGTAGAAGAACTGGGTGGTGGGAAGAGGAAGGCCTCCTCTGCATAAAAAATATCAAATGGAGAGGAATTTGGCTTCAGTGGGTGTTTCTAATTGCCGGCAGCTGCAAGGCGGAATACCGACAGTGTTGTTAACACTTAACGCTGCAAATGATTTCAGCTCGAATACATTACCTTAACATTCTGCTTTATTTAAAAAGAAACACGCTCATTTGCAATTTTAACATTTTACAATTCTTTTTATTTATTTAATTATTTCTTTTTTTTCACATTATAATTTACTTATAATTTTATTTATAAATTGAGTTAATCCTTAATTATTTTTTGTTTTCGTTCAAATTTGTCTGCAATTACTTATAATTGTTTTTAATGGCTATTGTTGCATGTTGTTGTGATGGTGTGTTGGTGTTTACATGTGGAAGTGTATGTTTGTTTTACAAATTCACTTATTATGCTACTTTTTTTACTTTAAAATTGTTATGCATCCATAGATATTTATTTTTGTATTTTAATTACGATTTGGGTTTAGTTTTGTTTTTTTATTTTGTTGCACTTCAAGTTAGTTTACAATTTTATTGGAACTCATATTTCTTTTTTTGTTTTTTGTTTTTGTTGCATGCACATTTTTAACAATAAATAAATTTTCAATTTATACACATTTGAATAGCTTTAAAAGCGCCTAAAATTATGTAAAGATTTTTAGTTTAGTTTTTGTTTTTTCTATGTTGTTGTAATCTCAATTAACTCAATTAAAAAATCAACAATTATAAATAAACAAATTCAAGAAGTTGTAAGTATGTATGTATGTATTTGTTTTGTAGTGCTGTGCAAATTCATTGGCATTGGCGCACCAGAAAAAAAAATGTTATTGCGAATTGTTTGCTTCGGTGTGGCCAGCTGAATTTAATCTTCACCTGTACACACAAATAAAGTGGCATTTTTAATTGACTTTTTAACCTTGGCTCGTATTGTTTTCCATCAGCTTTGTTGGTACAGTGTTTTGTGCGTACGTGTCAGTTTCCACTTGCAGCTTGCGTGTGTGTGTGTGTGTGTGTTTGTGTATATATGTATATGGTCTTGCCTTTGCTTAAATTAAGAATTCAGTTGACTGAATTCACATCAAATCAAATCAAATCAATTCCAATGACATGATCTCCTTAAAATATGAAGACTTGCATATTTTTCTTGCCATTTATGTAAACTGTAGATATTTGAATTTTTCATCGACCAGAAAAATTATTTTAAATTTCGCATTTTAACATTTAATTATTTTAATACTACATATCAAACTTGCCTTTAAAATTTTTTAAAGTAAAATTAGCGTTGAAATTTTAAACAAATTCACTGAAAAATTCTACATTGTATGACTGTAACTTTTTATGTTCTGTATCTGCGTTAAAATAGTTATTTGTTATTTTACTAATTTTTACTCTTTTTATATTTCATTATTTTCAATTGTTTTCATTAGTTTCCTGTTATCAGCATTTCAAGCCTTTATGTATAATTTATGTACATACATATTTCATATATATTTATACATTTCCTAGACAGATCAGTTTTTCCAGTTTGCCTTTTTCATAGTCTTTTTTCGTTTGTTTTTGCTCCACATTTTTTTTCAATTTGCGCAAAAACGGTCTACACTCCAGTTGTGTCTTGACCTTTTCCTTTACCTAAACATGTCTTTTCTTTCCCTTTACCTTTCGTTTTACGAATTGTGCCATTACATATTTACAAGATGAGATTAATTTTTTGGTAGCGTCGATGAATTGGGCGTATCTTTGCTTAGAATGATTGAGCATTTAGCTTCTGAGTGAGTAAATTTTTTACATATTTCTTTATGTAACTTGTTTCGGCGCGGATGATGTGTGAAGTGTCTGTATGTCGTACGCATGATGTTTGCATGATGAAAAAATTAAAACAAAAACAAAGCAAAAGAAAAACAATAATAATGATTATGCGTTGATAATGATAATAATCTTGTAACAGCAAAGGCCTTTCACACACACGCAGTGCTCGGAGCGTCGTTCAATGGCTGTTTGGACTGCAAAGAGAGTAGATGGAAGGCGAGAAGGAGAAAAAAGAAAACATAATAATATAGATTAGTTCCATGTTGAAACTGGAGTATATTGTACATATAAACGCTTCAATGTAAAAACTGTACACATATTTTTGCCTATGAAAACAGGGCATAATTTTCGCCCATTAAAAAATTGCCAATTTCTGTTTTCGTTCCGACATATATTTTTTTAGACACTTAACAACTTAGCATAAGTTTCGGCAATTTGAAAGCACTCATTAATGCTTATTAATAAAAACAAAACTAGACATAAATGGTGGATTGTTTAAAAAATGGCTACCATTTCTTTCATTTCAAAATTTTAAAAATTTTTTTAGCCATTAAAAAACGTTGCCAAGTTTAAATTTTAAAGCTTGTTATAAATTTTTACTCGTCAATGAACTTGACATAAATTTTTGGCCATTTAAAAAATTGCAAAATTTTTTGTTTGTTTTAAAAATGGACACAATTTTTTTTTAGCCATATAAACACTTGGCAAACGTTTTTGACAATTTATAAACGAGACAGAAATTTTTGTTCATAAAAAAGACCAGACATAAATATTTGGTCATTTAAAAACTGGCCAAATAAAAGTGAGACTGAAAAAGTGGAAAAATCATTTGTATGTATAAATTTGAAAGGGACATATAATATGGACGGTAAAAGTGGAACATGACTTTTTATCGATTTATTATGGATATAGAAAAATTACCATGAGATATTGTAGTTTTTTTTTTTTTTAAATTATTCGAGTTTTTCTTCACATGCAGCAGCCAATTAACAAGGGTATGCTGTATATCCAATTTATAAATACATTTTTTTCTTTCTTCTTTCATTTCTCCATAGCCTAAAAATCTTTGTGTACTCTTTAAATGACCATAAATTTATGTCCTTTTTTGTAATGTCGCCAAATTCCTATCCCGTATTTTATTGACCAGTTTTTAAATTGCCGGTTATGCTCAGTTTATATATGAAAATAATTTATGTTCACTTTTTTGATTGACCATAAATTACTATTACAATACTTTAAAACATATAGCAGTAGATACTTAAATAACCAAAATATATATTCAGTTTTTAAAGAACACAAATCTAATAGACAATTCTTAAGTGACCAAAAATGCATGTCCCGTTTTTGAGTGACCATAAATTCGTGTCTTATTTATGCTTATGCTTCGCTCATAAATCGTGAAAAATGTATGTCCAATTTTGGAATAAGCATAAATCCATGTCCGGTTTTTGACTTCACAAATTTATATGTACAGTTTTTACATATTTAATTTTTAAACCAACTATCGTTGGCATTTTGAGTGTGTAAAAGCAGAAATAAACTAAAACAAATTATCGCTCGGTTAGAAGTGTTAAAAGTATGGCGAACAAATAAGTAGTGTTTATAAAATATTTAAAAATTATAAATTGCTTAGAGATTATTTAAGTTCCATAAAAAAAAATTATAAAAGTTATTTTAAGTATAAAAAAAAATAATTCTTACTTTATATAAATTTAAAAATATAACAAAAATATCTTAAAACAAAGACTTAATAAAAACTATTGTCTCAAATTTGTACACTAAATAAAAATGATGTAGTTATATAAAAAAATCTAAGAAAAAATATGCATAAAAAATTGACATAGAAGACGACATGTCAGGTTAAGCTATAGAAAAAATAAACCATTAAAAGATTTCATGTCACATATTATTCACATCGCCGATGCCTTTGCAAAACTCCCCATCGACCAGCTGCAATACCGTCTATCTTACGGCAGTCAAATTTTACAGGAAAAGCGAAAAAACGTATTTTCTTTAAGATCGTTGACGTTGATAGGCGGCATTTCATCTATTTGTAATTTTAAAAATTTTTTGTTGAGATAACCATTTTACGATTGTTAAGCGTTAACATCGGTGCCTGGAGTTCAGGGTTACCAAATCTCATGTTTGCCACTATGGCGATTTGGGCGGTTTTGCAAAGGCATTGGCGATACGTATAAGTACATTCATATTTCTAATAAAATCATGCACACTAGTGTTAGTAGCATTTTAGTAAGGCGTGTAGGCATGTCTCAGAACGAGAGTAAGAGTAACCAAAATAAGTAAATTGCACTTATGTATGTACATTAAGGTGGTCCAAAGAGGGTAAATTTGAAATTTTAATGCTCTCACACCCTGGGATTTTTCTATATCGAAAAAAGTATACGCCATATTTTTTATTTTGAAATCAAAAAAATATTTAGAGGTCGCTCAAAGCGCACAAAGTTTGACGAACCTATAAATTATAGTAACTATGAAAAAATGCATAAATAAACAATTGGGTATTATTATTGGGAGTCTCCTGCAGAGAAGCAGAGTTTTTTGATCGAAGAATATTGACTTTTAAGAACTCTATACCATTTCCACCAAAAGTTTTTTTCTCCATATAAAATAAATGGCGGCCGCTGAGGTGTAGTGGTAAGCAGTGCGAGCTTCCACTGCGCAGGCATAGAAGAAATTTTGTTCAAAACACCAAAATGAGATTTTATATTGCACCAATGTTTCTAAAAAGCAGACTTGTGATGTATATTTTTAAACTTTTTATTAGAAGAAGCAAATTCGAATATGTATGTAGACTAATGAGGGCAGTATCAGAGCATCCGCCAAGCGTACTATTACTACTATGCTATATAAGTTACGATATAACTGAAAACTAAGCTAGGCTTATACTAGGTTCACATATACATAAGTACATTATCCCCATTTACGAGCTTACCACCCTAATCTGTAATTATAACAAGAGATTAGCCATATAAAATTCGTCCCTTGTTAATCTGTAAATATAAAATAATCTCAGATTTAACCGATAACTTTTATTATGGCAGAAAAACGTGATCACGGTGGCACAGAGAAGATACATAAATTTTCCTTGAGGTGTGAGAATAACAAGCACAACAAATTTGACGGCTAATAATCTAAGATTTGCCTGTAAAAACGGGTTGATTAAAGAACGAGCTTTGATTGAGTTAATATTGATATGTGAACATAGTTTGAGATACCATATTTCTTAAATATTTTTTTTTCTGCAGTGCCTAAGAAATTCAAGTAGCATGAGAACGCTACTCTGATGGCATCGTATAAGCGTTTATCCTCTCTTTGGCACATAGCGTCAAAGGTGCGATATTTACCTAAACAAATTTTGAAACCTTTACGGACTCACAATAGTTTAGAAAAATTTAATCCACCTAATTAATTAATCAAAATTTATTAAAATTAAGTTAATGCAATTATTTATTTGATTTCCACTAAAATACAATCGTTTATTGCTGCTTGTTTTTTATCAGCACTAATCACTTACTATTAGGAGCTTTTTAAATTAAATTAATATTTTAGATTGATTTCAATTAAATATGCTGCATAAAAATTAGGTATTTATTAAAGTCATATTAAATAGGAAACTATCAAATTTAATTGCCACACATTATTTAGAGCGGAATAAATCAGAACGTTGGAAAACATACAATCTACATGCAAATAGTATATTGTACATGCATACTATGTTTGTGTATGTATATGAATTTGTTAAACACTTTGAAAGTGATAGCAGAAAGCATTTGTGTAGTTGTGGTAAAGTTACGAATATCTGCTGTCAACACGTATTTTGCTATTAAATAATACGCGAATAGATAACGAAAAAACTTTGATTCTGTTGAAAAAAAAAACAGAAAAAAATTATAGACATGCATGTATTTATTAATGTTTTACATAAGTAAATACACGCGAATGTGGAAAATGTATAAATAGAAAAAAATATAACTGAATATAAATTACATGGTGCTGAAATTTGTGCATTTTCTTTTATTATACTAAGTTGCATTTGAACGAATATTTACAGAAAAACACATGCTAAAACGTGTATTTTGTTTAGAAACATTTATTTATTTAACTATTTTATTTTATAGATAAAATGCTCGCAACAAATGTAGTAAATAGTACAACTGCATGTTTCCGTTTATTAATCAATATTTTGTTATTACATACTGTAGCCAACTTTAAAACGTTTGTATGTACATTAGGGTGCATCAACCCCCATGGCAAAAAAATCGCTAACTGCTTTTCCATCGGAAATATAAAGTTTATAATATTTTAAGTCGTCCGCCAAAATCTTTGGCAAAATATTATGATTTAATGAGCTGGACCTAAGGCAGAAAATCGATTTGTCAATAAATAAATTTTGTTTTAAAAATTATTTTTCTTAAAAATCAACTCACATTATAGAAGACTTTAAGGTTAAAAGTTTTGCATAAAAATGTTTAAAATTTTTTATCAACTACATTCAACAATTTTATTGAGTTTGAGGGCGTTTTTCGTGAACATTTTTGCGGAAAGCAACAAAAGTTTACGTGGCGAACTTAGCTCAGCGGGTAATTTATACTGATTTTTTTTCTGCAAAAATTTTCATTAAAAACGGCTTTAAGCTCAATAAATTTTTTGAATATAATTGTTATAAGGCCATAAATACCAAAAAAAAAAAATTTATTAAAGAAATCCAAATAATGAGATTCTTGGAAGTATCAATATTTTTCCGAAATATTTTGACTGAAGTCTTATAATACAATAAATTTTTTAATTCCGTTGGGAAAACTAAAGCTTTTTGTGATGCAACCTAATTTACATACATACATAAGTAGTCATGATGAGACATTTATGGAAAAAAATTAAAAATAAACTGTTGAAAAAATACATTAATGCAATATTCGAGTTATTCAATTGTCATACATTTATAAGGACCGTGGAATAACATAAGTATCTATGTAATTTTTCTCATATACTACTACTAGCTCGCCCTCACAGGCTTCGCTGAATATATGGAATTTCAGCTACATGAGGTGTAATTAATTTCAGTTAAGCCAAATATATATTTTCAACCAGCAAAAAATCTGGGAGATTTTCAGATTTTTCTTTTTTAAATACTATTAAAAATATTTCCAAACTTAAACCTTCTTCAATCTGCTTAGTCCGACACCTATATTGTGATACATATTTTACATACCTCATTTGCTTAGGTCGAGATGAATTTGACTAGCTTTCCTGTTCTAGCCAGCTGGGTATGCGTGTTTCCGCAATCGGATCACGAAAACATGGATTTTGAAATCAATGTTCATCGTCTTGTTTTACCTATTACAATTTCTTCCATTTTTGGTACAATTTCTTTCAAATACACCAATTACCAATACACTGAACCAAAAACACACTTACAGCCTACCAATATTAAAGAATTGAACGCGAAATTCGCGTGCTTGCTTTTGAACTTGATTTCACTGAGCGAAACACCAAATCAAAATATCACGCAGGAAAAAAGTGGAAATTCATCATGTAGCTCTTTACGAGCGCCGTTCAATTTCGATTGATTCCCTTTGGCCTGTTTGGCCTGTTAGAGGTGGGCGCTTGCGCAAAATCTATTGTCAGGTTGTTAAGGGATTTAAAACCGATCGCGAAAATTCAAAGAAAGTTGTGACCACTTTAAAGACAGATCCAAATATTTCCGGTAGAAACTGTTTGCACATTGAGATTAAGATTGACCGTTCAGAGTCCTTTAGGTGTAGAATTAACAAATAAGCCGGGTAGGACCTGCAATAAGAAAGGGTTCCAAATAAAATTGTTTTGAGAAATTTCTATGCTGCTTAATATGTAGACGAGGAGACGTCGATGCGTTTAAGCGGTCTTTTCTCATCTTCCTGGACAGCAATTTCATCCAGTCGTTTTTCGGCGAAATTCCGCTAAAAAAATATTACTTCCAGCTTACACGAAGTATCCACTTTGGCCTAACCTCGCTTGATGTCGCTACGGCAAAGCAGACTTACAGAGGTTTCAACGACACAACTTAGACCTGTTGTGAAAAGAAGTGAGTTCACCAAACTGTTCCAATTAAGTGCGATTGAGAGATGTTAGACGTCAGTTTTATATGCCTCTTTTATATGATGAACAATTTTTTTTTCAGTTATTAGATGACCATAATTTTATGTACAGTTTTTAAATGACAAAAAAATGATGCCCACTTTTTCAATAATCCAAAATTTATATCCAGCTTTGAGGTGACCATAAATTTATGTCTAGGTTTTAGATGACCATAAATTTATATCCAGGATTTGAATGTCCATAAATATAAGTAGTACTTAAAATTTAAATTAAATTAATTTTTTTTTTTATTTTACCTAAAAGACGAAAAAAAACATTTAAAAAAATGAATAGGATCATAAAACTTAAATAAAGTAAAAAAATACTATTTTTTTTTAACAAAAAATCTGAGAATTAAAAGAAGAGGCAATTAACAAAAGAATTACAAATTAAATTAAAAAAATAAAAAATAAGAATTTCTAAAAGTAAACGAAATTAAAAAAACTAATCTGAAAACTAAAAAAAATATATTTAAAAGCGGAAAAACAAAATAAGTTCCATAACAATTAAATAAATAAAAAAAAAATTTAAAACAATAACAACCAAACCATTAAACAAAATTAAATTAGAAAATGGAAAAAAAATACTTGCAATAAATTTCTAAAAATTAAATTAAATTTAAAAAAAATTCTGAAGAATGAATTATTTGCGCTTTGCCCACTCGACCATTGCGATTGTTGGCATAGCGCGAGCTAGGTGGTATACAAGTGCTTTCTCTCAAAATAGCTTTTCACCACGAGTGGCTGAATGAGAGAGCTTTTTTTCTAAGAGTTTTGTGATAGAATAAAAAATTTCTTGCCATCTGTCTTTCATTTGCCGTACGAAAAACTTTTTACTATCTTAGCCAGAACGGCCCTGTAAGTCAAACAGGTATGGTAAAATTGTTATAAAGAAAGTATTCTAGCGCAGTATCTTGTAAGTTTACTTCTGCCTTAATAGGACTTGGCATATAATGTTTTAATTAAGTGTCCAATTCTGGGTCTGAATTCAATATTTCTTTAATCATTTAAACTTGAATTTCTCTTTCAAATCTGTGCGATAATTCAGGTCAGAGAAATTAGAGAATAGTGGGATATGAGAGAGCTTTAGCTTTCAGTCTAGTGCACAATTTTTTATTTTTTTTTGGGAAAATCGTGCCAAATCATCAAATTCGTAGCAAATCAATAAGCCATATCAATGCAGCTACCAACCACAAATTATTGCATATTTTTTTTTTCACGGTGAGATGGTGTTGCGGCGCTGGCATTACAATTTTGTACGTACACCCGAAAGTATGTATGTATGTATTTGCATACTTATGTATGTACCACATTTTGTATGCCGTATGTGGTTTGCTGTGGTGCAATAACCACAAAAGCGCTACGTTGTCACATTTAATTTCGATATGGTTAGCATGGTCACCCAGATAATAGCTCCAATGCCTTTACGTTCGCTGCTTAACAAAAATCATTGTATCCATAGTAGATAGCATTAATGGGTAATGTGCAGCTGTAGTTATTCGATTATATTCTGCCTTTGCTATTGTTTTGTGTTTTTCCATAAATCGCGTTTAACTTACAATTTAGGCTTGATTAATGAAACTAATAGCCCAATTCTGTATTGGTGACCACATTTTTTTTACTGACAAATTTTAAATATTTTTACGTAAACTGCGACAAGAATTTGTCAGCGAAACAGAATAGAGGCGTAAGTGCCAATTAGTTATATTGTTAATTACTACAATTGAAATTAGTTTGTAATTAATTTAAATTATTTTTCATCAGCACGCTGGATCGTTACTAAATGGAGATCGTTCCGAAAATTAACCAAAACAACAAGGAAGAAACAGTAAACAGATTCCGAAGGCAACTAATATCTCTCTAAAAGAGTCTTTCGGAGGTTTTTCAATTTAATAAGATGCTAGCGAAGGTGATTAGGCCCAGTCTGAGTCTGCTTGCAACGACGATGAGGATCGAGATAGGAATATCAAAAAATAACTTTTAACTTTGCTTGTCGGTTCTTATAAGGAAATATAGGGAAATAGCTCACAGTCCACTGGTAGCGTTGAGTAACTAACGGTTTCGAAGGCTTTCGATAAGTAAACCTCTTCTAGGCGACCTCTGATATAAGCGGTTTCGGCTAAAGCCGTGAGTTTTCATGGTGTCAAGGGCTCTGTTGGTATACTGCCGCTGTGCATAAATATTAAACTTTCAAAATCTTGTAGTCCGTTAGGGCCTTTGCGTTTAGATACTTCTAGTTACTAGTCATTCCGGTCTAATCCACTGAAGAATGCGTAACTGCCTACTAATATAGCTCAATCATGGTTTCGGGTTCCTTGAGAAGGAATCATAGAATGTGATTTCCAACCTTTCTTCACGCTTCATCGGGTCGCACGGGGACGTTACAATGTACACAGACTTATTCAAACCGGAGGTTAAGTTGCAGGCCCGATCTTCCACTTACGCTATTCTCGAGTCTCCAGGTTGATATCCCTGCTGTGAGTGTTCCCGAAAACGACCTGGTGTAATTCGTCTTGTTTATTTGACAATAAATTAGCTTACTTGTGGAACTGACCTTCGCTAACTGTTGGTGTGGAGAGACTGAAAAAGATGTTATCAGTAACTTCCCACCTAGTTCCTTTGAAGTTTCTCAGATCTGCGCTAACTTTGGTTTGATCAGACGAGCTGCTGAATTGACTTAAAGTCAGCAGAATTTCGTCCTTGGTGTGGAACAGTAATAAAACACTGGTGCCAATAAGGGCAACCCATAATGCATCTCACCTGCCTAAGATCCACCGTACAGCACAAGCGGAAAATAATGAACAGATGGGGGCCGGGTATATACCAACTCGATTCGGTTCTATCCTGATGGGTTAGTAGGCGGCGCAGTTTATCCTGAGAAACTTGGCAACGCGAAGTGAAAGAGTTTTACAAAAAATTCACCAACCAGGTGGCGCTAGAAACGAATTATTAACAAAATCTTATTTGCAAAAAATGTTGTCGTTAAGTGCCGCTGATATTATTGAGGGAGTGCTAAAACGTGCTTAAAATATGGTATAAAACATACATTCGAAGGAGAGTGCTTTGATCACATCATCTGTCCTTGCATCAACATGCCTCTAAGGCGGGGAAATCCTGTGAGATGGCTTTGAAAAGTGTGGTTGCCAGAATTAGTAGTGTTATTAAAAAGGAAGGCCTTTTTGGCCTTGGGAATTTTTTAAGGCATTGGAGGTGCTTTTGACAATACCACCTTTGATAGCATGTGCAATTCTGTCCTACGGCAGGAAGTACCAGGGATCCGTTCAATGCTGGGGGGTCATTAGGATTTGGGCAGAAGGAGGTCAATATGTGACGCGCGGAGTTAGCAAACGCTGCCTTCAGGGTGGGGTGCTTCCGCCTTTGCTCTGGTGCCTGGTAACTGATGATCATCTTGTCACTCTTAATGACTCTTATATCTACTCTCAAGCCTATGCCAACGATGTGGCCGCTCTAGTCATGAGCCTATCTATGCCGGCTGCTTTCGGGAATGCGCAGATAACACTGAATCACTGAATATGATTGACACTTGGTGTAATAGAAACGGGCTAACCGCTAACCCAACAAAATCTTGGCTTATGATCTTCACCAGAAGGCGGAGGTCCTATGGTCTCATTCGCCTCATACATAAAGAAGTCGAAATTCAGACTTTTCCCGAAGTGAAGTATCTAGGACTCACGCATTGCCGAATGTTCACTGATGACCCGAAAACTGACCGTGGGTGAGGTTCTGGTATCGTTATCGAAGATAATATGGAGAAGATTCACTTTTCTCTTGGGGAATATGCCTCGGTCTTCCCAAGGTATTCACAATTTTCAAGGTCACGAACTACGTGGTGGAAAATAGGTGCACTTACGGCATTAGCCAGCCCTCTAATTACTTCCAAACTAGTTCGACAATGTAAGTCTCGACTAAATTATGTTAGTCTACATCGTTATGTGGCTTGGTTTACTCGGGTTGCCTGGTCACTCGTGAGTACCTGGTAATGAGACATCTGATCATTTTGCCAGAGTTGGCTCAGACCAGGCATTCCTCGGTCCGCAACCAGTTAAGGCACCATCAGAAACTGGGAGAATGCTTCGCTCAGCAATAACTGGGTCGTATCGAGGGGCTGCAGGTGGGCAAAACTCATGACGCATTTAATTTCGGAAGTTTTTTCCGCTCACTGTGCAGACGGGTCTGCAGACAAGTTGTTGGACTGCTGACTGGTCACTTCACGTGGCACAAACACCTGACTGTGATAGCCCTACTTGACAACTTCATTTCTCCATCCTGCCTTGAATAGGTTGAGACGGTGGCACACTTTTTGTGCTTCTGCGCCGTCTTCGCAAGAATTAGCTATGAGGCATTTGGCAGCGATGTGTTGAAAGACCAACATTCTGAGCTCTTTGTCCCCCAAAAATCTTTTCAGTTTTATTCGTAAATTACAAGGTTTAAACGGCAAACCAAGTTTTCGGGATAAAATAGCTAGTTAAAAAAAATGGTTGATACAAATTTTAAACTTTCAGTCAGCCTGGCAAGCATTTCCTCGTGCTTACATAAACAAAGAAAAAATGTATCAATAAGTTCTTCCAGAAAGCAAACGCTTTGCCAAAACGTATATTTTAGCATCTGAGCACATAAATACGTAAAAATAAAAACTTATATGTATGTATATGGTCGCCTTGGTGCGAGCCAAAGCTTTTAAGCTGACAATCACGGAACAACTCACTCGCTGGACGTTTTGACATATTTGACATTGCCTAACTCAAACGAAATGAACAAGGCGATTGAACTGTCACATAAACAAAGACATACATACATACATCTACGCATAGCACGTTCGTATGCATCTACTACGTAATATTAAGCAGAAAAACCAGTATTGATTGTGGCCGATTGACGGCCAGTGTCCTTGCACGATTTGCAGTCAAATTAAATGAAATTGATGGAAATGCATGGTCAAAGGCATACATGAGCATAAATAAATATAGATTGAAGGATTTTGAACGCATTAAAAGCATAAATATAAATTAACTGTTATGTACAGAATGAAGTATAAAAAATTGAATGACAGCACAACAAAATTCAATATTAATATAAGCCAAGCGCAGAGTCGAAGCGGAGGCGAAGTGCGATTCATTAGCAGTGAAAGAAAAATTGCGAGCGGTAGCAGAGACAAAGAGTGGTGGAGAAAGTAATAGAATGTTGAGAAATTTTGGATTATTTTTTTCGTTTATTTAGTTTCTAATAACTTTTTTTTATAAAAGCCTAACTCAAAACAAAAAAACAAGCATATAAAACCACTTTTAAAAGTTTGCGCGGAAATTATAAAAAAAAATCATGTTTTAAAAATTTGTTTTCCAATTTTTTAACCTTTTAATCAGAGGCAGTTTTGCAACCTATAAATCAACATTTAAAACTTTGTGCAGAATTCACGAAAAAAAATTTGAAATTTTAAAATTTTGTTGTAAAATTTTTTAACGTTTTAATCAGACTTTAGTAGAAATATACCACATATGCAGTTCGCAGCATATAAATCAACATTTCAAACTTTGTACATGATTCACAAAAAATATTCAAAATTGTTTATCAAATTTCTCCGCTTTTTAATCAGAGTTCTTAGAAATATATGCAATTTCGCAGCATATTTATAAATCAACATTTCACACTTTGTGCAGAATTCACCAAAAAGATTTGAAATTTTAAAAATTTAGGGTTTAGAAAAATTCTGGGTATTCAGTTTTGTAGCCCATTCAATTTTAGTATAATAAAGTGTAAAATTTTGAGAATTTTTTTCGGCGAGTGTGTTGAGCACTTTTGCCCATATAGAAATAAATTTCGTTCAGGCATTGTATGGAAGAAAATTCGCAACACCAACGGCGAAAAAGTGCTGAAAAATCAACGGTATATTGAAGCCACTTGACACTTGCACATTAAAATTGAATGGGCTACAACACTGCAACACAGAATTCTTCTGAAACTTCTGATTAAAAAGTAAAAAAAAAAAAAATGTATAATAAAAATGTTTAAAATTTTTGTAAGTATCTACTACATGAAGTTTAAAATGTTTATTTATGTGCTTTAAAAATTGCATATAGTCCTAAAACCTGTGATAAAAAAGTTTCAAAACAAATTTTTAAAATTTTAGAATTTGTTGAGTTTGAAATGTTGATGTATCTAAATGATTAAAAAATTAAAAATTTCATAAAAGTTTTTTTAGAACTTTTTAAACGCTGATTTATGTTATGAGTTAGAATTTTTTAAAGAAGTACTAAACATTAAATAAACAAAAGAAGAATTTGCAAAACTAGTAAACATTTTTTGTTTCTATTATTTTTTCCACCACTGTATGTTAAAAAAAAGAAGCGACAAAAGCTTTGGATAAATTCAGCGTATATTTTTGTTTAGCCAAAATAGAATGCGCAAAACTAGCGTTGTTGGAAAAATAACGTTAGGAAAATTTCTTACTTACTTACATTTCTGTGAGCAGTGTAGAAACAACAGCTATACAGAACAAATTTTGCATAGTCTTTGCCTGCGATTAGTAGCACTAACTTTAATATACGCTTGAAAAAATATTAGATATATATTTTTTTTTCACTTTTTCAAAATTCACATTCACTTTGCTGAATTTCCTCTGTAAATTTATAAAATGCTAAAATTTAAGTTTACTTTAATATTTTGGCTTAAGCTAGCTTGTCTAATTTTGATTTCGTGCTCTATGTCTTTAAATTAAATCAATTTACATGCTTAGTGCTTAAGCCTGCTGCTTTTTACTAATCTAGTGTTATGGATTAAAAAATTTAGTTTGTGGTATAAAAGTTTGCAATTTTGTGTTTTTTTTTTTGCATTTATGTATGTCTATTTTGCTTGGTTGTTGTTATGGTGTTATTGTTTTTGTTGTTGTTTTTATTATGCTGTATGTATTACTCCTCAATTAAATGGTCATGTGTGATGTAAGCTCTCAAATCCGTGAGTGTAGCAGCAGTTCCTTCAAATATTGCAAATAAATGCAAAACGAGGTAGACTTATTGTTAGAAATTTCATAGATGTATTGAAATAATGTATTTGCAAAAGTTTTAGTACAACATAATTAGGTAGTAAACAATCAAAAAGCTTTAACTACACATTGGAAGAATTATAATTCCATAATTATAAACGGACTTTGATATTTGAAAAATATTATTACTTCAAAAAATTATTAAAAAAAACTCAGTGCAATGTAGGAGCACAATATGGGCACCAAATTAACAAGAAAACTCTGTCGAATTAAAGCCGATTAAATGTATTGGCGCATAAGGACCTTTAGGTATTGAAAATATCCTTCAAAATTTTATCCTTGAATATCCTGGAAATTTTGCAATAATTAGTTTTGAAAAAATATATGTTTTGGACTAATATACCTTCGATTACATCCTCGAATTTCGTCCTTCTGAATTTATTGCCTTAAAGTAACATTAATTAAAATGGATCTTTCAATATCTATTCGTCCTTGTGAACCAATTTTTAAAATTTTACATAATTTTTTCTTTCATTTAGTACTTATATTGTTATTC
>NW_016167170.1:12418-22162 GCF_001687245.7 Rhagoletis zephyria | reverse complement strand
AATTAATATACCCTTGTGCACAATTGCGCTCGGGTATAAAAATATTTGAATTTCATGCTGCCTGTAATGGGATTTGAACCCTGGCGCTCTGGAAATTAGCAAATTGTGGCAAGCATCTTCATGCACTCAGCTACAGCCAGACATGTAAATGTGCATTCAAATGTTCAGTNTGAACAAAATTAATATACCCTTGTGCACAATTGCGCTCGGGTATAAAAATATTTGAATTTCATGCTGCCTGTAATGGGATTTGAACCCTGGCGCTCTGGAAATTAGCAAATTGTGGCAAGCATCTTCATGCACTCAGCTACAGCCAGACATGTAAATGTGCATTCAAATGTTCAACACCACGTGTGCGTGGTATGAAAGTATTGTTTTTAAATACGAACATTATAAAACCCTAATCAAATAAAAATATTCATGTTTACTATGCGTTATTTTCCCCAGTAAATTCATAAAATTTTTTTTACTATTACAACGCGTTTTATCTCTCAGTGTAGTAATTTTTATGCAAAATTTGTGCAATCAAATCGAAAACCGGGAAACTTAACCGAAACCCGGAACATTTTAAGGTTGGACCGGGACACCGGGACAAATAGTCTAAAACCGCGACATGTCCGGGAAAACCGGGACCATTTTTTGAGTGTTCACCATCGGTTTCAGTAAAAAAAATTGAAAATTAGCCAAATCTCACTGTTAAACAGTAACTCTTTCATTGCAATGCGTCAATAAAGTAACTTCGTTATTTTTTGATGTATGGCTGTAGAAATTGGCGGATGCAGAACTTTACTTAAGTTGTTAAAAAATATATGTAGAATGAAATTTATATAAAGTAAAAAAAGTTTAGACCCTATTGCTCTTTAAAAAATTAAGTGTTAGAAACGTTCTACTTTATAGAAAACGCTAAATATTACCTAAATATTTAACATATTATCCTTACATTGCCTCGCGTTCTTATTTTTGCATGAATAGAAAATATTTAAGTCAAACAATTAATGTCAGAAACGAAAATAAAAAATTCAATCTAGTACGGAAAATTTGTTTTTGCTCAGATTTTTAGTCCTAAATCGAGTTTTGAGGTCCGAACACTGTTCTCTACATTTGTACTGCTTTATAAACCTCAAACCGCAGTGTGGACAGCAATAGTTAGTGATGTGGTTAAGTTCTATTTGAGATGGTTAACTTTTTGGTGGGGACATGTTATTAGCCTGTAGATGTATGATAAGGTTTTATTTTTTTAGTTAAGAACTTTTTCATTGGTAAAGGGTGATTTGAACAGAGGACGAAAGAAATGGATATACTATCGCCACTAATTTTAGAGTATTTTCCTGCATAAAATTACTAACCTATTTGATACTCATTTGCTCTATTTATAAAAAAACAAAATCACGTTCTGTTCTAATACCATTTACTTACTCGCTCACTCAATTATTTATGATTGAGTCAAACAGAAAGTGGCTACAAGCTGCCGGTTTTGTTATCTTTGGCTTCTATGCAGCAAAAGAAGCTAAGAGGTAAGGCAGTTCTAAATACTAAGTACATAGTTCATCGTTTAGTTATTGCTACATCATTTCTATCAGCCTTCATTAATTTATGCGCATAAATGCAAGAACATTGCGATTGTAGCTGCATAGATACTATTACTTTTATGAATGACCGGTTATAGAACGGAAGAGGAAGTTGTTTGGTGTGGTTTGTGATCGAGGAGGGTATGCAAAAGGCAATTGGGTATGAATGGAGGGCTAAATGCCCGATTTCGAGTAGTTTTAGTAAGATTGGAGAATAAACGACGATTATGTGCAACGAATCAAATCGGCATAAAAATTCGAACAAACAAAAACACTTTTCAATTACAAAAAAATAAATTGTCAATCACAAAACCACACAAAAAAAGAAAGTTATTGTTGTAAGCCATTTCTCTGATGATTGATCTAGGAGTTAATTGAGTTTTTAGGCCAATAAGTCTTTTATGAGCATCCCAAGACCCAAACTTTGTATTAAACTTCAAGTGTTCGCACATTCGATTTCCTGCCTTGCTGCATTCCCCCCTCAAAATTCATGCTGTTGATTTTTAGTTCGAAAATCGCCTTGGGGCTACCCTTTCTTGCAAAAGCTAACATCCGTAAAATACAAAAAAAAAAATAATAAAAAATAAAAAATAACGAATGCAAAAACCGCTGAACTACGAGTATTTGTATGCAGTATAGAGGTGCAAAACTATCGATAGTCAGACCATCGATAGTATTAGATATTATTTTTAAAACTATCGATATATCGTCGATAGTATCGTATTTATATGGTTTTGGCTCAATTTTCGTATGAAGATTTTCTTAAGAATATATTCCGAAACTACGTTTGGATATCCTTGTAAACTACCGTTAAGGTAGAAGTAAAGTTATTGAAAATTTGAAATGAATTGAAATGGAACGTACGGAAATTTTATATTTGTGGTTTTCGGTATCATCCGTCATATATACGGCATTCATCAAGTAAATTTAAATTTTAGAAGAAGAAACCATTTTTTATCTGAGAAGTAATGGTTCTTATTGGCCTTTTATTAAATAGCCATAAATTAATTTGTATCAGTTTTTTACTGGAGTTAGCGGTATATTAAAAGAAGCAAGGTTTTCCGTCATTTTCGAAATTTTACATTACTCTTTTAAAAAAGTAGCAACCAAATTTTTAGTTGAACTTGGATGTTTAAGAGAAATGAAAAGAAAAGAAGAAATAAAACTAAAATAAATACTGAATCACATTTCTGTCGGACTATCGATAGGACCAAAAAACAATCGATAGTAGCGAAAAATAAAAAACATCGATACTATCGATAGTGCCATCGATAGTTTAGCGCCAACATACCCACCCACAAAAAAAAATAAAAATAAAAAATAAAGTTCAATGGCCAATATCAAGTACAATAGTTAGCACATTCACTCCCATACAATGCTCCCAGCGGCAAGGAAGAGGTACATATGAAGTTATTTGTTTAACTATTGCGTGAGAAATGTTGGCTAGCGCGTTTTAGAAGTCGGAGAATCCAGTTTTAAACAAAAGTAATTTATTTGCATAATTTATCTAGCTGGCTTTTGCATGCGCTTGGGAGTCTCGTTTACTGTTTACAGTAAATACATACATCGAATGAAGAAGGGGAGACATTTGCTGCGTGAGAAACTGTAGATCTGAAAGTGAAAATTTTAGCAGCTTGTGAGCACTAGGAAGAAAATGCAAAGTTATTCAAATGCAAGTAAAAAAATAAATAAATTTCCGGTAAACAATTTGTATAAATTTTTGAATATTCGTGTCTGCTTTGTGATCGGGTTATCAGGTTATATTTTTTCTACTTTTCCGGGACAGCTAAGTTTTTGATACAATGTGCTTAGCCCATTTACAACACCTAGGGCCTAACAGGACAATTCTGGCTAAGGTAGGTAAAAGCCTTTTGTAAGGTAATTAATTGAAAGACAGTAGGCAAAATAGTTTGAAAGAATTTGTCTATTTTCGCATGAAAGTGTTGCAAATAAAAGCTCTTTGCCAACTTTCATGGTGAAAAGCTCTTTTGACAGAATGCACTTGAGCATGTTGCAAATGGAGATGTATGTATGTATGTTCTATATAATTTTGCGCGCGCTGCTGCAACAGTCAAAATGGCAGAGGGAGCAGAGCTCTGGCGTGCCATTCGAGAGATCCAAGGTCGAGTCCTCGAGCGGCGGATTTCCTTACGGGGTAATTCTGAATAAGATAGTAAAAAGTCTTTCATATGACATATGAAATGACAAGATAGTTCGAAAGACTTTTGTTATTCTATCACAAAAGTCTTAAAAAAAAGCTCTCTCATTCACCACTCTTGGTGAAAAATTATTTTGAGAGAAAATTATTTAGCTCGCTTCGCTCTAAAAGTCGCAATGGCCGGGTGAGCAAAGCACTGGCATGCAATTTGAGAGATCTCCCTTCGAGTCGTGAAGCAGCGGATTTTTTTTTCTTTATAACCGACTTCACAGAAAGGAGGAAGGTTATCAATTCGTTGGAATATTTTTTTTATGTATGTTACCGCATAACGAGGTCCAACGTTAATCGATTTCTATAATTCTTTTTTTAAAGGAAAGGTGTTACCTCACAAGTGGTTCCATTCTAATTTGGTTTTAATCCGATCATTGGATCATGAAGATATTAACTACAATCTCAAATTTTTTTATGAGAATTGAAGTCGGTTTTGTTTTTTGCTTAAAAATTACATGTTTTTATACACTTTTTTTCTTTATTTATTTAATTTTCGTTTAATTTTAAGTAGATTGTTTTGTTTTAAAAAGAAGAAGAAAAAATGGAATATTTTGAATTTCGTTTAATTTTTAAGAACTTATTTTATTTTATTTTAATTTATTTTATTTTATTTTATTTTATTTTATTTTATTTTATTTTATTTTATTTTATTTTATTTTATTTTATTTTATTTTATTTTATTTTATTTTATTTAAAAATTTTTTTTCTTAGTTAAATTTTCTATAAATTTTTGGATTTTATTGTTTAAAAAAGAAACGTATTTTCTAATTTCATTATTTTTGGAAACCTATTTTGTTTATTTTTTTCTTTAGTTAATTTCATTTTCTTTTAATTTTTAGATCTTATTTTTTTGAAAAGAAATATATATATATCATTTATTTTTTAGGATGTTATTTTTTGTCCTTTTTTATTATTTTTAGCTAAATTTTTAGGTCTTGTTTCAAAATTAAATAATTTCTTTTTTTTAATTTTCAAGTACAATTTTCTTCCTTTTTGATTGATATGTATGTTTTTTCCTTTTTGTAATCTAATTTTTAGAATTTATTGTTACAAAAAGGAATATATATATACATATTTTTTTAATTTAATTTTTAAATAATTTTTATTATTTTTTGTTTGCTTTATTTTCAATTTATTATTACATATTTTTCTCTTTTTCAATATGATTTTCTTTTTTAATTTTTTATTATTTCAAAAAGAAATATATAGAATTGACAATTGTCTTTCGAAAGACTGCCGTGAGTTGTCAGAATTTCCCTGTAAACATATGTACCTCAGTAAAGTGGTTATAAAAGATCAAAAACTGTCGGGAGCTTTATAAATGTCAAGAGCCGTAGAAGCTCTGTAAGACTTATATCCATGCAGAAGTGGTGGCGGATGGTTGCCATTGGTGATACTTTTGTGAAAATACCCCTATCCTTTTCGCCTTATCACTATATTATTTACAAGTACCTAATTTACTGGATACAGCAGGAACAGAGTGAAGGAACGACTTTTAATAGTTTATTTTACGTTAAGTTACTAGCCTGATGATGCCACTGAAAAGAGATATAATACAAATTCATAGTGCCAAGTACTCGAATACGAATGATTTGCTGAATAGAAAAAAATTATTTTTTGCTTGAGCAAAAATTTAATTATTAAAAGTATTTTGCAGACATTTATGTAAATGACCAAGATATGTATTGCCGACTTAATCGCGAATCATAGTCTGCAACAAACTTACAAAAGCAAATAACCACAAAGTAATAAATTAAACAAAATGACTAACTAAGTAATCACCAGCCGCAAGCAACGCAACTAAGACGCAAAGTTGTTGTTGCTTTGTTATCGCTGCTATTTACTACGTACAAAAATAAATATATAAAACAACTAGTATTAATATGCGTTTATATGCATGAACGTATGAATATTTAAATGCATTTAAGTTGCAAGTTGTGAGAAAAAATTTTTATTGCATACAATGCAACTGATTTTTATAGCCTTAATGATATGACAAGTACAGAAGTAGCAGATATAAACATATAAGAAACAGAAGTGATTATGCATGCATACATATGTATGTATGTATCTAGGTGTATGAACATACATACATAGATACATACATATATATATACCCAAGAGTGCAATGCTTACCGCCGCCGCACAGTGTACAAATGAGCAAGCAGACTGGGGCAGGGGACCTTCATAACTGCCATTAAATAAGCTAAAGCTTTTAGAAAGTAAATAGAATATTTTCCAGACATATCTATTTTGTATTATAAAAAAATTATTTTGATGAAAAAAAAAATTATTATTAAAAACCGTCGAAAATGCTTTGTATGTAAGAAAATGCAAAAATTCGTCACTAAAAAAAGTTGGCAAAAATCAGCGGCCAGTCCTACTTCCAACTTACACATTAGTATATTTAAATTGACAGGGCTATAAAACTGTATAATCAAATACTTTCAAAGATATCTAATTAAAAAGTTTGCCGATGCCTGTACATTCTATATTTTAAAGAAAAATTATTATCTTTATTAGAGCAACAGAAGCCAAATCAACCATTTTTAGAATTTTGTTCTATCTGTCTGTAAGTTTGTACGCGCATCACTCAAAAACTAATACATGGAATGGAATTCTGTTTTCAGCGGTGTATTTCCAGAGGCCTAACATAAAATATAGAAAGAAAAAAATTGACAGTTGCCACCTCTTTGAAAATTGTAGTCTAGACAATTTGATAGGATAAAGTAAATACTGCAATATGGCTTTCAAAAGAAACAGCCAAAAATATTTTTGTTGAAGGTTGCCACCTGTTTGAAAACTTTAATTTAATTTGATTGATAAGATAAATTGAATACTACAATATGGGTATCAAACTAAAGAGGTTTAGGAAAGTTTTCTGCCGAAAATATATTTGAGAAGGGTTGCCACCTGTTTGAAAAATTGTATCCAAATTAATTGGTAGAATAAATTGTATGTTACAATACGGTATCAAACATCACAAAAATACGTTTAATGTGTATATTTGCTAGTTTTTTATAATATCATTTCAATTGTGCCTTTAAACGCCAAGCAAATCCCGACAGGGATGATGTTAGAAGAGCCGCAGCATCACACATGGACAACTTCCAGGCTGAATGAAAAAGAAGATGTTTCGAACTAATTGTTGGCTTTTTCATACCCTTTAATTTCATCGAAATACAAAATACATCAAAATTTACAAAAAAAAAATATATCAAATTGGACGATGAGTTGAAACTATTACCTTCGGTTGAAAATGATCGTGCTTGCAACTCCCTTTGTGATACTTCCATTTCGGATTAATTTTTTCTTTAGATAATGTGGTGTTCACAGCAAAAAAAATAGCAAAATTAATAAAAAAAAAACATTTTAAATTAAAAAATATAAAATTGTGTTTTCTGAATTAACCCAAACTTTGCTTTAATTTATTCTCAATTTAAAAAAAAAAAAAGATCTCTCTTTTCATTCTCAAAACATTAATTAATCCATACCAGATTAGCTAATTCATCCACTGTGCACCGCCATTGTTGTTATTGTTACACATTTGACTTGCAAATTTGTGCGGTCTTTGTGGCACTCTTATTGTAATTTCTGCATTATGTTAATTTTATGCGCCACTTTAATTGCACCAACTTTCATGTCGGCCATAAGTCAAGTGTACTATTCGGTTCATTGTAAACGTAAATGCAATAAAATGCAGTTGTTGTTGTAAATATTGTGAGTCTTTAGCGCAACATTTATTGCCACTTTTATTGCTGATTTAAGTCTAAAATATTTTATGCACTTAGCTTTTTAAAACGGATCTAAGCGTTTTGTGGCCCAGCAAGCGTCGAGTTTGCAATTTTATTTTAAATCATTTCAATTGCGGCTTTAAACGCCAAACACTATCTGGCAAAATTTTTTATTATTTACAACGATTGTGGCATTTAAGCGGAATGTCATGGCTACTTAATTCAAATGAATTCATGTATTCACGATAAATGCTGCAATTAGTTGCACTTTCAGTTTAAGAGAAATAATTTAGAGAAAGGTGGCAGTTGATAGTTACCAGCATGAATATATAAGGCATAATAAACTATAATTAATTAAAACTATCTTTATTAATATTTGCCAAGTGTTGAGAAATATTAAGTTCACACTTCACTACTGGCGACATTTTGTAGATTTGAAGTTGCAATATTTCATGCTTCGTAATTGTTTTGATAAACTTGAAGAAACTAGTACGATCTTTGCGATGGCAGAAATTGGGACACATGAGGAACTATGTGAAAGAAAATTGGCCGAATACGTACAGCTACCTTTAATCTGATTGGTGTGATTAGTAGATCATGATTAAACTATAAAGTTTACCCTCACCCTCTTCAAATCCCACCCGATTTTCATTATTCTGTTTTTTTCTTATTGATTGTCTTAAAAAAATATAACGAATTCAGGCCAAATTAAAGGTCTAAAGGGTGATTCGTGGTCCCAGCAATGGGGAATTACCCAATGTAATTTTCACATGATTAAAAGTGCTGCCACATATATTGTTGGTAATCATATGCTCCCTCGCTTATGATTTTCATTCTAACATGATTTTGTTTCGATTTTTGTAAAGTTTCTTAAAAAACTTACGATTGTTATGCATTCTGCCCCCTTTTTGTTGCTTTACAGATTTGGTGTCTTCAAACTAAAACCAAAAGCACCAAGCACTAAGCTCTAAAATTGTCGCGTTTTGAATGAAGAAAAGCACTAAATTTAGTGTGAAAAGCACCAAGTTGGCAGCAGTGGTACGGGCCCTTTTCAATAGGACGAATACCTTCAGGCTTGCCAAGGAATGTTTTAGCACTATAAAATAGAGCTGCCAAACCATAGGGGGCACTATCGATAGTTTTATTTTTTTTTTTGACCACTAACGATGAATGGTGGGCACTATCGCAATACTTTGAACGGAAAAAATTAGAAACACCTTCAGAAAACAGAAAAAAAATCGCCAAAAATCGACGATATGCCTGGCTACTTCAAACTTGCACTCTATTTTATTAAAATTTAATGAAATACCAAATTACATACTCAGAAAGTCGACATTTTTATGAGACGGGTTCTAATTTTCCTAATTTTTTGTACAAAGCTTTCCTCTTAAGGTTATGTGCAACTCTTACCGATAGTATTGATACTATCGAATGGTAAGACCCAAAACTATCAAAAATATTGAATCTTGGCAGCAAGTAACATGGTATTACTAAGCTGTTTACCAGGACACTGCGGGACGTAGGCAATGAGGCCGCTGGCGAATTGGCAAGGGAAGGCTCATCGCCTTTATTTGACGTCGGAGCACATTATTTATGTGTGATTGTCCAGCATTAGCCAGACTAAGACAGAAATAATTCAATCCTTCCACAATGAATACCCTTGAGATTAAGAACACAGCAACACAAAAAAAAATTTGTGTTCTGACCCAAAGGTCTCACTATGTGTACATTATGTTTTTGGGGTCGCTGAATCCGAATCCGAGGTCCATTTAACCCCATCAGTTCAGGGTTTTGATATAACCCCAGAAAACCAATATGGCGGACACCTTTTGGAAAAATTCATCGGATTCGCTTGAAACTCGTTACTCGGGGGTTTTCGGGGTCGCTAATTACGAATATGATATTATTTTTTCAANGAATTCATCTACCTAGAAGTTTTTAGCTTTTATACCATCATAGGAATAAAAGAGAACTTATAGGACGCGGTGTCTCTCTTAAAACTCTATACAACCTTCTTAAATCTCTTTCGTTTGACAACTATGTTGTAATTCATATTTCAATTACCTACATATTTCAATCAATTTCAGTTGAATTAAAAAAAAAAAAAANGCATCCAATATGGCGGACACATTTTTGTAAAGTTCATCGGATTCGCTTGAAAATCGTTACTCAGAGGTTTTGGGAGTCACCGATTACGAATTTGATGTCAGTTTTCGAAAATTCAAAATGGCGG
>NW_016167170.1:0-12353 GCF_001687245.7 Rhagoletis zephyria | reverse complement strand
AAAAAAAAAAAAAATGGTGCCAACCCTCTTACAAAAAGGTTAGAAATAAAACCTTGATGATTGATGCCCATATTATAATAATTCATTTCAATTATTCAATGAATTTAACTTTTTAACTAGGTCTCGAACCCGCTACGTAAAAATTAAGCTCCAGTGAATACACAAAAAAAGCATCATAGTTCCACGTCGAGAGTTGCGATAACTTGGACTTGCCGCACGCTTAAGCTATAATTCTTCGATGAAAATATCCCTCGATTCGGCACCCATGGGTGGTCAATGGATGCAAATGTGCCCACAAATGCAATTGAAGGACCAAGTACAAAAGCAAATATCTTCACTAGGTGTAAACAACTGACACAACTTTGCTAAGAAACTCTGGAATTTGGCGAAGTTTTTTGGTCTCGGCCTAAACCGAAAAGTTGTGATATCGCGAACGGTAGATTTTTTCGACTATGCGAGTATAGCACAGAAGTATTCTACGTGTAGTTATAAGAAAATTAGCCGTAGAAACCATCGGTCTAAAATCAACTTAGATTTTCCCAATTTGCGTCTTGATTCGATACTCGTCAGAGGCATGAACAACGAAAAAGCATCTGTGAAGTTCAGAATAAAAGCGTGTACAAGCGAAAAAATATTCTATCAACAATGACTTCTGATGTAATGCAGAGCTGGGGTATATGGTCCTGCCCTAGGACATCGCAATGTTAACTGGACCACACGTTTTATATGCATGCTGGCTAATTTTGGAGTACTACTTGACCCTTAGGGAGTACTCTTTACATGCATGCATGGCGTAAATAGTCGCCATTTTTGCAGGGATGATCCCATCTCTGTTTTCTGCTGTCTGCCCTTCTTGCCAATTACAATACCACCGCAGAGAAAAAATGCTCAATTTCGCGCTACTCGCTGCAATCTCAATTTATTTCCCAATTGACTTTGTAGCGTCTGTCGGCGACAGCAAATAATTGCCAACAATAAAATATGTTGCAATTATGCGGCAACTATTTTGCGATTTACCGGCGACAATCTACCCCGTTTCGGTTGAACACAGAGCACACACACACAAACAAATAAGCGAACGAACGCGCGGGCAGTGATTGTCCAGACTAACAAGTTAGCATTCCAATGCGCCAATGGGATTCATAAGGACATCAACACACCGCAGCACGCCAACTCATGTTCAAAGGTTGCCGCGACGGCGCAACAACAGCAATAACAACTTTACAATAATGACAACAGTTGCTGTACTGCTGTTAATGTTATTTTTCAGTTATTTTATTTATTTTTTGTTCCTTTATCATGATTATTGCTGTTGCCAGAGACTGTTGAAATATCCATAGCGTTGACAGTTTACAAGCGATAACAATGTGCGGCACTTAGTCAATGTCCTTGGGCGTGCATATGTATGTCACCAAAGAGTTGGTTGAGTACAATGCACTATAGAGGAGGTGAAGATGAGGCAGGGAAGTTAGTACATAGGAGATTCAAGAGGCAACAGCGAATATAAAGTGAGGTCCAAAAGTTCGTGAGAGAAAATTTTAGTGCGTCATTCCTACAGGGCTTTTGGTAGCTTATTAGTTATGGCATGGGCACAGTAATTAATATGCGAAAAATTACCAAAACACAACCTAACACTAAATCAACCATTTCGCTGTAAATATTGTCATAAAGCGCTCGTTTATTTCATGGCTTGGGAAAAATACACGCTACAGTTATTATTTTCTTCTTTATTTTATTGTGTACGCAACATTACGTTGTTTCTGATTATCTCCGTTAACACGTTTTTTTTTTCTGATGTTCTCCCCATGTCTAGTTTTTGATTGGCCTTGAGCGGCAGTTAAGCGCGAAAAATCGATTTTCAGTTGGTTAAAGATTACTTATTTTTTTAACGAGTTTTTTACTTGCTTCTTCTTAACTTGCGTAAGGTACGACTCACGATAATTTTTTCCGTTTTCTATTTCTCTGACGGTTCACCACCTTTGCAATTCATACAAAAAAAAATCACACTCATTGAGAAGTAAATTTTCATGAAGGTTAGTGTTTTTAATCAAATTATTAGCTAGTCACTAATTTACAATTAATTTTCAAGTAAGGAAACATAAATGTGACTCTTAAGGGTTACCACCCAGTCGGAAAAGTAGTAATGCATTACATGCGCGATAAATAGTATAATGTATTTCTTATGAGTTCTCGATTATATTACTGCTAACTATGTAATCAGCATTCTAATGTATTCAAAAAGTTCCAAAAATTTCATATTACAACACATTCATTTCTCGATGCTAGGTAATGCAAAATTTAATGCCCCACTTTTCTTTGGATATCGCCCTGGGGAAAAAATGCATTTTCGTATGTGAAAAGGGTTGTTTTACTGATTATTTTTTCGATTACTATACATTACATTTTCCCTCTTGGCATTGTTATGTAGTCGTTACAATTTAGTAAAAATAGTCGGAAGAAATTTTATTTCTCTTCAAATAGGAATGCTTCCGAAAAATCCAGAAAAATTTCCAAAGGACCGAGAATTTCCAAACAAAAACTAAACCAAATTTCCCGAGCAATCTCTAAAAAATTGTACGCGTAAATCCAGAAAAATAGGCTAAAAATCCTTAAGCCTCGAAAAATATTGAGTAAAAAAAACTCAAAAATTGCAGGAATATCCCGAAAAAATCCCAAAATATTTCAAAAATTACTCTATAAATTTCAACGCGTAAAAGCTCCAAAAGAAGTTTCAAAGCTCCCACAAGTTCCTGGAAAAATTCTAAAAAATTAACGTAAAGAAATCTGAAAAGTCATGCAAAAATCCGGATAGGCCCGCAAAGTTGGACACGAAAATCCAGGAAGAGAAGCTTAAACACCCCCGAAAAATGGAAAAAAATAAAATCCCAAAAAATTCCTGAATATCCTGAAAAAATCCCAAAAAGTTTCCGGAATAACCCTCAAAGTTTTGAACGCATAAAGCCCCAAAAGAAGTCTCAAAACTCTAACAAGTTCCTGAAGGAAACTCGAAAAATTTAGCACAAGGAAACCTGATAAAGAGCTCTGCAAAAATCCAGATAGGCCGCAAAGTTAAGCACGAAGAATACCAAAAAGTCCCGAAAAAAATCTAAAAGGCCCGAAAAGTTTTAAATGAAAAGCTTCGAAAGAACTCAAAGAAATTAAAAAAGTGCCAAAAGATCGAAATCAGTCTAAAAAACCCATAAAAATTAATACATCCCGGAAATACCTCAAAAGTTTTCGAAGAAATTCTGAAAATTCAAATAGGAACAATTTCCATTTTCCAGAAAATCCGAAAAACTTAATCTAGGCAGTCCCGAAAGGCAAACCCGAAGAGTATTAAAGGGTCCTTAAAAAATTTTAGAAAAAATTGCCGAACGTCCGCAGCAAAAAAAATAAATGCGAAAATGTCCGCAAAAATTTCAGAAAAGATTCCAAAAGTTTCCGAAAAAATCCGGAGGGATCAAGAAAAATAAAATAGCGTCACGAACAATTCCAAAAATGGATGAAAAATTGAGGAAAGGACCCGAAAATCAAACACAGTATAAATAAAATAAAAAAATGTCCACAGGGGAAAATCCCAAACAATCCCGTTAAAAACAAAAACGTCCCAATGTAGATAAATTTTGAAGAATCCCGGAGAAATTGCAAAAACTCCTGAAAAGCTCTGGAAAGATCTTGAATAAATATAAAGAACATAAATAAGAGATAAGATTTTCCCGGGTATCTACGAGCAATTTAATATCGTCCTCCTATCGCCTAGTAACGATATAAAATCTGAATTGTTGCCACTCTAACAAAGCTCATTTGAAAATTTTTCAGCAGCGGCGGCAGGAAGGAACAGACTCTGTTTACAGCACAGATGGAGTTAACAGTTAAGAGCAAGCACAGCGCAAGATGTGGCTCTTCAGCTTTGCAAACGAACTGCTGCGAAAGCTGGAGAAGAAATTTTTTTGGGGGATCGTTTATGCAGAAGTTGTGAGACTTGCGTCTAAAAACTAATTTCTGGACAGCCCATACGATCTAACCCAAGACCTAAACCTGGTGACTAAATGGGCATCTACCAACATTCACGCTCGCTGTCCAACTGGGAAACAACTGGTCTCATTCACCATGAACTACAAAGTGCACAACACAACACTTCTATTAGTGGTTATCGCCAGAAGAAGAGTCAAATTCGTGATTAATGTTAAGGTTATCTTTGATTTGATATCACCGAGCAATGTATAGGTTGGCGTACAGTCGATCACCTGTTGTCCACTCTTGAACAGATGGGCATCACGTCAGCTCAGCAAACGTAGCAGGCAATTGTAAGGCGCTTCTAGCTCAGCGTTGATCAGTGACAGTCAAATTAGTCCCACTGCACTGATAATGCCGTGTTATTGGCGACGACAGTAAAAATTTATTCGTTCTCTTGCGCGCCCAAGAAGTGACGTATGTAGCCGAAAAGAATATAACCCAAACAAGCAAATGAATCAATAAATTATTTATTTCATTAAATCTTAATACATATTAAATTAAATAAAGTTACATATCAAAAATTTAGATAAACACTTTTAAGAGTTTAACAATAGGAGATATCTAGAGCCTAGCTTTTGTTTATTGTGAACAATAACACGCATCTTTCGTATTCGTCGCGATCCAACCCAAATATTTAGTAACGCGTGTGTAAACGCCCGGCGAATCCGGCCTAGCGCAACCAAAACCGAAAGATACGATACCAGCCAGGCTGTAGACACGATCACGCACAACCAATGGACCACCGCTGTCACCCTATTTAGAGAAGAAAAATAGCAAATTTATAAAAATAAAATTAATTTTTAATAAATCAGAAAAGCTATGAAGAGGGAGTATGAGAGAAAGAAAGAAGTTCGAAGAAGAAGAAAGCAGACGAGGTATAAGTAAAGAAGAATAAAACGGAAGGAGAATGAAGATGTGTAAAGCGAAAATAAAAATCAAAAACAGAAAATTAACAAAAATAAGAAGAGGTAATGAAAGGAAAGGAGAGGATAGAAAGCAAAGAATCAGTGAAAATTAACTTATTGAAAATACTCATTTTAGCGCTCTCTTTACTATGTGCTTTTCTTTTTGGCACTAAAAATATATATGTATAAATTTCGACAATAAAAGAAATCAGTTCATACCACTGACCAGCAAGCATATTTTATTCCCATACCCTCAGGCTATTTTTTGGTCGTTAAAGACATAGACAAGCGATGGGGGAGCTTTTCTCTAAACTCGCCTTTATAAAAACCATACAAAGCTTTTAAAAGCTTCACCCACTATACTCGGGGATTAAGCTCGCTCTTACTGTAAATGATATATATATATAACATAGTGTAAACCGCGACCAGAGATAGCTTTTAATCTGTAAGCGTGCATAGAAATTCTATAGAACGCTTTCAAACCAGAGATGGGCAGAGAAATGTATAGAAAGCTTAAAAGAACTTTGGCCGCGGACAAGGCAGTGCCCATAAGCGTTTTAACCCAAAGTTGGCCAATTCATAGGCACGCGTGCCAAAGCTTTCAAAAGCTCTCTGTACAATTCATATAGGGCAGGCACAAAATGAAAGCTCGCGCTGGCTAACTCTGTTTTAAACGCTTCTTGCCATATTTAAATGTAAAGAAAGCATTAAAAAGCTTCTCCCACAGAAAATTGTTTGGCCGTGATTGATATACATATGTATATACAAGCATGAAAGAGTTTTCCTCCAGCTTACATATGGCTATGAAGAGGCCAATTGTGTGAAAGCTATCTTTGGTCAACAAAGAAAAATATTTGTAAAAAGCTTCGAAAGCGTGCTATGCTTTGGACATCACTGATCCTGATTGCAATCTGCCTTCGTTTCATATGTTGTTACAAAATATTATTGGAATTCCCGTCATATTTACTCGTATCGATAACTTATCAACTTCTCCATTGTTATATTTAAATACCATTTACATACACAATTCCCCACTATGTTATCGATAAGCATATCTATAAATTCGAATCAATCTTTTTCCTCGTGAGTTTTAATTGAAATATCAATTAAATTATTTCCTTGAGTTATCGATATTAGTAATCAATATGTATCGATATATATAGTATTCTCGAAATATCTTATTGATGAAGGTTTAGATGTAAATTATCAGTTTTCGTAGCAACACTTGGTTCTCCAAATATGTTTCGATGATAGTTAACATCGAAATCCTTCTTGACATATATGTTCATATATCGATAAGGTTAAAAGTCAAAACTTTTCTTTCTAAAATGCTGCAAAGCCTATGAATGCTTAAAAAAAGGGAAAAGTGCAAGAGTAAAACACGAAAGTAGTAAAAAGAGGCTATTTATAGGCGGTTATTCTTTCCAAAACCTTTAGAGTTAAAAAAAAACTTAAACAACCACTCCTTTAATATTCCTTGCCATACTGCTCACCTGACAAGCATCCTTGCCACCTTTACCCACGTAGCCAGCACACAACATCGTACTTTTTATCATATTTTTATAACTTGTCTTACGGCATTCTTCATTTGTTATTACTGGCACATTGACCTCTTGTAAAACGCTCGCGACCCTTCCATCCTGGCTTGTAGTGCCCCAACCAACGACTGTAGCCTAAAATATCAAATACAATTCCATATAAAATTCTTACCTACCAGCTTAAAACTATGTATTCAAATGAATATTTACCTCCTTTCTATGAAAGCTTTGACTGGGATTTGGCATACAGGCGGGTCTAAGTGGATGATCCAATGGCACTCTTTTATCCAACTTCAATAAGCATATATCATTTTCCAATGTGTTACGGTTGTATTTGTTATGTACTTTCACGCCAACAACTCTTCTCGTGATGCCCTTATCTCGCGCAGAACGACTTAGCTCCAATAGATGTACGGTTATTTGATTCATGCTGAGCCCATCGCAACAATGACCGGCAGTGAGTAAATACAAATTGTTGATTAAAGTGCCTCCGCAAAAGACGAAACCTTTCTTGCGAATTTGTCCCGCCCAGGGATGTTTGTTGTAATCCACGCTTTGGCCGCCAACAATGCGTTTTACGTTTGGTACGCCGCAGCCTAGAAGAGTTATGTGAATGGTGAAATATAGTGAGACACAGAGACAGATAGAGAGAGAAAAGAGATTTCGTATGACATCGTGGAAAGTTGTCGAAAGTTGTCAGTGTGAAAATTTCGAAGAGCGGAAATGCAATTTACGAAAAGAGGCGATATGAGGAATTGAAAGAAGATACATAGATATGTATATTGTCATACTTACTGCAAGAAGAACATTTATTGAAGCGAAATTTCTTTGCATCATCATCGGGCGAATCATGATCGTCACCATTTCCACCCAACAACGATGAGAGTATTTGCTCTTTTTGCGCATTAATAATGTCAGTGATGAAATCACCCATTACGCCCTGTGGTGGGGTGGCAAAAGACTCATTATTGCCTGGTGGCTGGTTCGTAGGCAAGTCACCGATGAAGTCACCCAATACGCCAGGTGGTAGTGTTGCAGATGAATCATTACTTACGGGCCGGTAGTCTATATTCTCTGCAGGTAAGACAGGGATGCGCTGCGGCGGATGCGGGTAGTAGTAGCCGCTAACGGTTGGCTCAGGCAAAGCCGGCTGTGAAGCTAGTGGAGGTGGGTATTGATAACCATTGCCGCTGCCCTCATTTTCCTGCGGCAAAGCAGGATTTTGACTCTTGGGGGGTTCATAAATGTAACCGGATTCCTTTGGAGAGTAGATATTTCGATTATTATACTGGGTAAGTTCTAAGAAAAATTGCTGGAATTTTATTTTTGCATAATTTGTTTTCAGGAGGTATCAAGGAATTTTTTTTTGTAATCTTCCAAATGTGACTGCCATTTAAGTAAGCGTCCTCAAGCTCCGCCGGGTTTGTACCGAGGGAACTGCCACCTCGAGTGGGAGACAAGTATGCGACGAGGGACCCAAAAGTGATTCAATACAAATGCTGATGGCACACTCTTAGAGGCAAAAGAACCGGGCTGCATAGCTCTTCGTGATGGAAATTAGTTAGAAAGCTAATGATTACGGCATATTTACTCAAACCACGATTTGATGCAGTGGATATATGGGCTGACAAATGTAGTATTTTACCACGTTATTGCGCGTGAGTTAACTCTTTCTATCCTATCAACTAGCTAATACTTTAAACGTGTCGTATCGTTTAAACCTCGGCAGGTAATCAAATATTTTCCAAGTTACGTCAGTGTTAATTTGGTAGTATAGAAAGATGACATGCAGCACGTTTAGAAAAAAAAGAGAATCTTATCCCAAAAAATCAGTGCAAATCGGTAAGGAACGTATGAAAAAGCCTCTGAGCCTTATCATAGCTACGCGGAAGTAAAGAAAATAAAAAGTAAATTCAAGAGAAAGGGAAATCATGGCGAAGTTATACGACAAGAAGGGCGGCAGCACTAAATACCGCTACTGGTAGCTAAAGGTAAAATATCTCAATCCAACCCTTTGCTAAGAACTAAAAACAATGAAGGACTCAAACGACCATTATTGGCCCCAAAAACTAAACTGAATTAGAAGGTCCGGAGCTGTGACTTATGAACACTAAAACTGGAGTATCTGAGGCAGTACAACTTTGATAAATTACCTTTTACCAAAGGGGAAATACCAAAAATAGTTGAGCTGCAAAGACCAGAGAACTAATTCGAGTGCACTTAAAAACGAAAGCGATAATAGAACTACATAAATCGAATAAAATTCGAATAGATCAACTGGAACATACGGTAACGATACTTTGGTTAAAGAAATGCCTATATGAAATGAGGAAAAAGAGGGTCTAGTTGCTAATATGGCGATTCTACTTTAGACGACGCGACGAAGAGCACACTTTGTTCTAATGCACACATCCTCGAGAATATAGTGGAGTCAATTCCCACAGATTGTTTAATACTGTGAGAAAACGAGGGAGGAGAGATGTGTTTTCAAGAAAAACAAAATATAGACTTAAAAGCGTGGGTGCGACGAGCTTGAGCTGCTGGCAGGCCGAAAATATGGCAGTTACCTAATGGTTTCAGGACTAAGGCTAGCTCCTCCAAGGAGGAAGATGGAAATTAAGTAGTATACGTTCAGAGTACACTTGAGTTAAGTAGGGAACACTTTTCAACGATTTTTAATGGCGACACTGGTGGTGCATATGAGAAGTGACCTCACGGTGGGCAACGGCCTCTAATTGAAAGGCGGAAGTGCTTTGGTGTCCGGGAGTATATATCACGGCCGTGACGACAACTTTGATGATTCATTAAGCAACTCAGATCGCCCTGCTCGGCAAACAATTATTATATTTTATCTTTCATTTTCTTATTAGTTTTAGGTGGAGGGAGAAGAGGCTGTAGACTTAAAGTACATTGAAGATTAAGTATGTTTGATGTTTCTTTTTAATTTTTTCACATACATATGCCTGTTTAATAATGCAATTTAAGAAAATTAAAAGTCTATACATAGTTCAGCATAGAATTAAAAAGTCAAGTTTTTTAGTCTTAGATTCCCTTGTAATTCAGAGTATTTTTTAACAAAACGGCATTGTTTTTCCACAAAATTTGAATGTAGGTATCACCATTAAGTTAATATTTGGTATAATCTTTTTTTTTTGGTTTTCACTTCTTTAACTCCATTTATTGATAACCCTTCATATTTTGTACTTCCTTTACAGTTTACCGAATCACTCCACATTCCCGTCACACTCACCACTCGGCCAGCACTTAAATGAAGCAGTAGTACTGTCCATATAACGCTCTTTAATTGACACATTTCTGCTCTTTTGACGATTTGACACTTTGCGCCGTCTAAAGCGTTGACAGCCACAAGTACCGCTGGCACACAAAACTTCAACACTCCAAAAGCGAAAAATCAAAATTTAACAATTTTTTTTAAGATCTAACTCGTTGTTTTTTTCTTCAGACCTTCCGCGCAACACAAGGCTCGTAGTTCTACTAAAGAAGAAAGTTCCCTTCAGTCGCTACTTATATGCCAGAGTTCTGGTGGCAAGCTCCTTCTGGCCGCATTTTTGATGTTCACAACAAAAAAATGTGGAATTCTTGCTTTAATAAATTCCAAATTTTGCTATGCTGTGCACTTTATCAATGTCTCTACTTCGTAATTTTCTACTTTTATTTTTTTTTAATGTTGTACACTTATTAAATATTAAAACGTACGAAAAGAATTATTTTCTTGAAGCGCTTAAGGCCAGACGCACATGCCATCAGGTCTTCTGCACAACAAGTGTATCACTTTTGTAGTTGTTGTTATTCAGTGCCGAACGTACCCTTTACTATTTAGACAGTCGTATATTTCTTGCGAATTTTGGTATTTATCATTCCATTTTTTACAACTTTTATTTTAAAAGTCATGCATTTATTAATTTTTTTCCTAATTCAGTATAATTTTTCATCACTTGCTTTTTGAGGCACTTCTGACTGCATGACCCAATTAGCTTTCATAAGCCAGCTTTGTTTTAATCTTTTTAAGAGTTGTATTTAATTATTCCTTCTCCACACTTACACGATTTGTCGCTTCATATTTATCTGTCTTTTTCTTTTTTTATAAACTAGCTTCATTAATATTTATGCTTTTGACTAACAGCGATTTGAATTTCGCAATGAGAAACTAATTAAATTTCTGTAAATCTGTGCAATAAATTAAAGGATTTGATATATCAATTTTTATGTATTGCTTCTTGTTCTTCGGTTTAGAAAAAAAAAATAGCTTTTGCCCGCGGCACCTACCGCGTGATATACGGTTTAACGTTTTGTAATGAAATTTTCTCCATATTTCTTTTTCCTGGGAATTCTGCTATACAAATTGCATCTGAATCAGTCCTTTCAGTATGCAGAACAGCTTATATTTTGTAAATTGTCTTTAAATGTATGAATATAATCTTAGTTTCGTATCCATGCCAAGTGGCTATATTTTAATTAGCAAAAGCGAAAATGTTGCCTCACATTAGGGTGCATCACTATCCATACAAAAAACCATCGGCAGAGTTTTTTCTTTCGAATTATAAAAGCTATTGTTCTTTTTTTAATCTTACATAAATATTTCAGAAAAATATTAAGATTTGCGCGAGCTGAAACGATTTAGAAATACCGCCAAAAATCGAGTTTTTTTAATAATATTATGTTAAAAATTGATAAAATAGTTTAAGCTTAGAAGGTATGTATATAAATGTTTAAAAACTTCATCAACAGAAACAAAATTATGAAATTTTTGGTGGTATTTTAAAATTGGTCTAGCTCAGGCTAATCTTAATATTTTTCCGAAATATTTTGGCGTAAGTCTTAAAATATAATAGATTTCACATCTCCGATGGAAAAAGCATCACCCTGATTTATATTAAGTTTGGGAATGCACCAACTCGCTTATAAAATGTTTTCAAAACAAACATTTGGAGAAACAGCCTTAGTTTGTTTGACACACATACCGGATTTTTCATAAACTACCAGTTAAAAGTCTACTCCGAAATAAGCCGATATTTTTATACCCGAGCGCACTTGTGGACAAGGGTATTATAACTTTGTTCACATAACGGTTGTTTGTAACAGGCAAAACGAAACGAGATAGATATAGACAAATGTATACATAAATGATCACAATGAAAAGAGAAATCGATTAAGCGGTGACTGTCTGTCCGTCCGTCCGTCCGTCCGTCTGTGCACACGCTAACTCTAGTAAAAATTAAAATTATGCAATTTAGGAAATTTTTGCACATGCACTTCGCAACTGCCAAGTAATTGAACTTTCTTAAGTTTCAATAAGATGGCACTTCAAAGTATGCTCGGCCTAGTCTGATGCATCCTCCGGACACTGCTTCCGGAGTCTTCTGCGGACTCTGCATGGCTTACAACCATGCNTTTGGTGGCTAAATTTGGCTACCAAATTCTTTTTTTGGCCACAAAAATTTGAAATTGCCCCTAGCCCTTTTTTTAGCCCTTTTCAAAACTTATTCAACATTGGCATTAAAATTTTTTTATGATTTTCATGAATTTAACTCTTCGCTCATAAAGCGAACGCCTTTCCTTTAAGGCAAGTAAACATATGTCTATGTATGTTCCTTACGTTTCTGGGCCGTTATCTTATCCGTNTAATATGCTTTATGTGTTACACAAAAAGTTTTTTTGTTGAATAAAATAGTAATTCTTTTCAGAGTTCATTGTTTTTCTATACCAGTAATTATAGAAAATGTTTGCGTGTATACTTACATATTTATACTAGCAGTACCCCGGTGTGCTTCTCTACACCAAATATTGAAAAACGAATGAAAAGTCCTGGAATTTTTTTATATAAAAATTTATCATTTGTTTTATTTCAAAATTTTTGATTCTTTATTTTAAA
>NW_016167169.1:8055-22163 GCF_001687245.7 Rhagoletis zephyria | reverse complement strand
TTTGTTTGTTGTACAATCGTTGTGCAATGGTCCGACGTTCACTGCGATATACGTACATATACATACATATGTATATACTAGGGTGCTTATTTTCGGTAACTTTGTTTTTTTTTTCACTCCCATCTAAAAATTTTTGTGGAAAATACCTAAAAACAAGTACCCTGTGCTTAGTGGTACCCGTACTATATCGCTGGTGGGAGTTAGGGTTAAGTCGCAATGGACACTTTTGTAAAGCATTTAATTCCGAAGAAACCCTGTCCTTGACCAAGATTATACCACAAAATGCATCTGAGCTATATAATTTACATAGAAGAAAATCAATCAAAGTTTACGTGTATTTTGAAGGGAAATCTTTGCGCGCCTTGGTCGAGCACTTAATATTAATGTTAAGGGCTCAAATTTTTAGGGAACTGGTTTTTAGGTATTTTCCAAAAAATTTTTAGATGGGAGTAAAAAAATTTAGTCGCCGAAAAAAAGCACCCTAGTGTATACTTATGTATGTATACTCTATGTACATACCATTGCAAGCTGCTGTTACATTGCTATTGGAGTTGCCTAAAGTTGGCTAGTGTGCTGGATGAGAAGTAGCTACTCCACACCAAAACCACTCTATGCCACATCGCGGCAAAACAATACAAAAAGAAAAAAAACAGCACGAATTGATTACATTTCAGCACACCCGCATTTAAAATACAATTTTGTATGCAGAAATATTTTTCGTATACCCGTGGCCATGCGCATACTAACTTGCATAACGGTAACAGCTTAAAGAAATTGAGATAAATATATAAATATGTTCAAAATAAAAATGGAAACCGATTAAGCCATTTCTCGAGCAAAAATTGAAAATTTCAACGGAATATGCAAAATCGTACAATGACCGCGCCTGCTTTCCCATGTAACAGTAGTTTGCAGAAATAAAAGAATGCGATATTCTAGTAACTACTGAACATCACCGTAACATTTTGTGTTTGAGTGGTTCTTCTTTCTTAACAATTGGAACGCACTTTTTAACCAGCCCTGAGGGGCTCTTGGGAGAGTTATCTGCAGCTCGTTCTTGGAATGGACCGTTCGTGAAGCGTGAAGTTTTACAGTTTTTAGAAAACAAAGCTTCGCCTTTATAGATGCATCGTTTTTGACCGACAGTCAAAATTCTCACAGCGTGATTTTAATTACGAAATGTCCTATCCCTCAATTTGCGCATCGCTGCTAATATCACTGACTGCTTGTTTTTGGTTCGTTGTTTAAGATGGAGGTAATATTCTTTAGTAAGAGAAAAAATTGTCTATATAATTGGAAGGGGAAGTACTATGCTGCGACCAATTAGTTTCGCCTAATAGATTGGTAAATTCAATGTTTTTTTTCTGAATGAAATATGTATGTGCAGGAAAAAATGTTACTCATACGCCATGTACGAATACTCGTTTATTAAACTTAGTAGGGAAACAATAACAATTTATTAACTTATCGTTGTCATATTGACCGAAACTGCCAAGAAGTGTGGAATAGAAAAAAAAACCAAATAAGGTGTTAGCTATTCTTTTAATCCAAACCAGATTATTTTATCTTTCTCATTAGCAATAAAATAAACACCCACGCCCCTAAAACAAATATAAAATACCAAAAAAAAAAATAAAAAGTAAATAAACCAGTTTACCAAACGACGTCCACTTATCGACACATTTTACTATTTATTTTTTATTATTTAGTTTTAGGTTTTTTTTTTATGAAACATGTTTATTCTTTAACAAAAATCATATACCTAAATCCAAGTTTCAAATTAGTAAAAAAACTGAAAAAAAAAATCTTTAAAATGTCATCAAAATTTCACGCTTTATATTCAGAATTTCTAGAAAAATGTTGTATAATAAAGTTCGTGTTTGAAATGGCTACAAAATACCGTTGATTTTTGCCATTTTATTTATTTTTTGTTGACATGTCATTCCATACGAAGCATCATAGATTGCACACAAGAGGGGCGGGAATAGATTCATTTTTAATATTTTTTTTTGCTTTGTTTCTTTATTGTTGCGGGAATATACCACGTAGGCGTCGCTCCATCCGATGAAATTCGCTCAGCGATTTAGTACTTCGGTATACAAAAATTTTCTTAAAATTCTGAATAACATAATATGTGAAATTTTGATGAAACTTTGTTAATTTTTTGGAATTATTTGTACATAGTTTAAACTTGGATATATGTAGGTGCCATTTGAAGTAAAATAGGGCAAAAAATGGCATAGTTTGAGCAAACTTGACAGGACTGGTCGTAGCGTAGTACTATGCAGAGAATTTGCTCCTCTACAAAAGAGTATTTCTTGCATCTTGATTTCGATCTGATGAGTTAGCATTTTCAGTGATTTTAGCAGTGTGATCAGATAATCACAAAAAAGTGAGCTCAATTGACTTCAAAAAAAAAAGTTAGACCAAGTTAGGGGCAGTGAACAAAAAGCTAAAAAGTGCAGCAATTTTATGCCGAATAACTTAACAGCACTGCTCTACAAATTCAAGTGAGCGGTACTCATTTAATTAATTTAAAAATTTTTGTGCTCAAAAATTCCCAGTAGGCCTTAAGAGGAATTTTTTTTTCTAATCTCTTAAGCGAAAAGGGGGGAACATTTGCACGAAATTTAAATACCAATTTAAATCTCCTACAGACACACCGCGACAAGCTTGCCTCAATTCTTCCTTTATCATCTAATAAAGCTTCCGAAGGTAAGGTCTTACTTAAAAGCCATGCCTAAAAGTGTTTTAAGTGTTTGAGAAGAGCTCCTCATTGCTCATTGCAAGTTTTGCTCTAAGAATTTACCATCTTTTATCCTTTTTTTCTCATTTTAACATTTCTATGTATAAAACCGTTTTTATTCTTCAGAGTACTAAAAAGATGAAAATGCCTCAAATAAAAGTAGACCTAAAATTCCGGGGCTAGAACAAAAATATGCATACATAAGTGCTAAATTTCGCATCAAAAAGGCTAACCTGGTCACATTGGCAGCGATGCGCCAATTGCCAATAGTTTTTGAATTAATTGAAAATATTTCCTGTCAAATGTTGAGACCGTTTTTTTTTTTTTTATTAGCAAAACTTTTCGATCGTAACGGCATACCATTTATCCATTAAGGAATTTTGTATTTCAGGGTACACTAGAAATTGTGCCACATTGACTAGGCAATTTTTTGTGTACGTATGTATGTATGTTCATATGTGGTCTGAGGTATGTGCATTCAAATATAAAGTATGTAATAAAATTTGTAAAACGACCATAATATTCAGCCGACGGAAAGCCTTCCTTTCGCGCAAATCTGCCATTAAAAGCAGTCAACATTACACAGTAAAAGCGCATGGAAACCTCATAGTCTGGTAATGGCGGTAATTAAAATCATTTCACACCCATTGCAATTTACGCCAAAAACATCAACGAATTAAATACTTCAGAGATAGCAGACGCCACCATTTACCCCAAACGCCGATGGATGGATGCCGACAAAATGGTTGCCATCAGCTTTGTTGTGGTGTCGTATGTTTGAGTGTGTCGCTTTATTAACAGCCGCCATTTGGGGCAACGGTAATTATCTGTGCAAGCAATAACAATTTAGCCACAAACGACAATGACCAAGCAAAATAATCACTTTGCCACTTTTTTGTACGCCATGGCTTAAATAAGTATCTCTTCGTCCTTTCTGATGTTGTAGTTTTTATTGTTGTTTTCCATAAAGCAATAACTCTACTTTAGGCTCTCTCTGTTGTTGCGCTGTTTTTCTTGGTTTTCCTTAGCACAACGTTCGTACAATGGTTGTGTGAAAGACGTGTTTTCGGCTGGGACATTTTAAATCGTGAATTCCCGAGGGTACAACTAAGCCACACTTTCGTATGTCGTTACTCTTTGCTACGTTCTTTTACGGTTCTGCTTTCACTTCGTAAGAAAATTGAATTTCTACTCATCTTCCCACTTTATTTTCAGCCAGAAAAGCTTACGCTAAACTGAACCTTGTCAAACAAGCAAACAAAATTAATGTTAATGGCTAAATTGCTTAAGACCGTTGCGAAAACAGGGCAATAGGCCCTTTTTTCCTGTGCCCAAAAGTTTTGTATTTATATTTTGTAGATTCCGCTTTAACAGCACTAACTATTATTAGGATTTGTTTTTTTGTAGATTTCAATGCACACATACAAACAGTCTCGTGGGCGATGCAAAACTTTTCTTTCAGTTAAATTGAATTCAATTTGTTAGAGTGTGGGAGGTTTGGTTGTTTGTTTTTGTTTGCTCTGGGGCAATCTTGATGGAGCGGAAAAACTTCATTTGTGTGGTTGCCTTCTTTGGCTCACACTAATTGCAAGTTTTCATAAATTTTTGGCTCTTACATACGGTATCCGGAACCGAGGCAGGGGGCTCTTTCGTTAGTCATTTGTCAAGTGACAAGGTTTGCGGCAATAAGTTGCGTAAATTTTTAATTATGTTACCACAACTGTGTGAGGCGGGATTTAACTAAGTTTCGGGAGATAAATGTACTTATGCTCACACATCCATTCTTATGTGTCAACAACATGCAAACACATGTGCGCAATTAATTTTCGCCTTAAGACAAATGCGAAGTCTAATTTGCACGTGGACTTCCTACCCACTATTTTGCGTATTATTTTTCGTACGAAGGTGTTGAAATATGTTTTTGGCAGCAAAATTTTCAAGTNAATTTGCACGTGGACTTCCTACCCACTATTTTGCGTATTATTTTCGTACGAAGGTGTTGAAATATGTTTTTGGCAGCAAAATTTTCAAGTGATATATGGCAGGTCAGAGAAAGTGTACGGAAATTATAAGATGTAATCTCTGTGAGGCGTTGAAAGATTTAATTAATTAAATCGGCTTGGGCATATTTCATTGCTGGATCTAGGCTATTAGTCGGCATGGTTAAATGCCACAGGAAAATGGTAAACTACAAAATTTTGTTTACATAACTAAAAATTAATTGTACGTACATATGTATATCAGTTTATTCTTCATATATGTATGTATGACCATGCTAATGGGGAGAGCAAAAAAGTACATTCCAGTACTCTCTTTAGGCTGCTCACGTTGATGTATAAGCAGCAAGTTTAGTCCCACAGATAACACCATGAAAAATGAATGCAGGCACAGCCCTTCGTCTTGTGTTTCCTCCAGGATTAACTTGGGTTCTTATAAAAGAAAACACAAATACATAGTTGCTTTTAAGCTTAAATAGAAAAGAGATATCTTTTCTTGTAAGAGCTCTTACGGGTCACTGCTAATTGACTTACACGCCATAAGACTAACAGGGCAATCTTGGCAACTGACTTACAACTCACCACAGTCTTTTGAAAAACAAAAGCCTTTCGTAAGAAAATTGTCAATTCTGGCAACTATCTTGAAAGCTCTTTTCTGCCTTTCGAAAGACTAATTGAAAGATTTGCTAGCGAGGACGTCTTAGCGTTATTCTATATGTCTTTTTGCAATAAGTTTTCTAAAAATTTAATTAAAAAATAATAAATGCTTTTCTTTTTAAAACATTAAAAACTATAGATTAAAAGAAAATTTAATTTAAAATTATTAAAAAATAAAAAATAAAATAAGGTTCTAAAATTAATCAAATGAAATTAAAACTTGAAAAAATGAAAGAATTAAGAGTTTCTAAAAATAAAACGAAAAAATGTTTCCCTTAAAAACAATAAAATCTTAAAACTAAAACAAAACTAATTAATAACAATTAAATTAGAAAAAGAAGGAAAATAAAGAGTTTCTAAAAGTTAAATGAAATAAAAATAACAATTTTACCTTTAAAACAATAAAATCTTAAAATCAAAAATGAAACAAAAATAACAATTTTACTTTTAAAACAAAAAACTCTTAAAGTCAAGAAGGATAAAAAAATTAAATTAAATAACAAAAATAAAAAAATGTTATAAAAATATATATTTTTCTTTGTAAAACAAAATCTACAAATTCAAAGAAATTAAATTAAAAAAGAAAATAATTTAATTAAAAAACCCGCTTTTCGAAGAATCCAACCTTGGATCTTATGAATTGCACGCCAATGGTTTGCTCACTCCGCCATTGCGACTGTTGCAAAAGCGCCAGCAAAATTATATATATATGTACATTAGACTGCATCACTCCCCATAAAAAAATCGGTACTGTTTTTCCATTGGGATTATAAAATCTATTATATTTTAGGACGTCCACCAAAATATTTCGGGAAAATATTAAGATTTTATGCAGATTTTTTAAGCCTAATCTGTTTTGTCATCTGAGGAGACTATTTTCAAAAAATTCTTCAAAAAAACTATTTTTATTCATAAAAAACTTCATTTTTGGAGGTATTTTCAAATCGGTCCAGCTCGCTTGAATCTTAATATTTTTCCGATATATTTTGGTGGACGTCTTAAAATATAATTAATTTTGTAATCTCGGCAGAAAAACCGCCATTTTTTTTTGGCGAAGCAGTCTAATGTACATACATCTCCTTTTGGAACATGTTTTTCACCAGTGGAAGTTGCAAGGGAACTTTTTTGGAAGAATTTGGTGCAGAATAAACAAACTCATTCAAAGAAAATATCTTGCCTAATGTTTTTTAAGTGTCCTACAAAAGACTTGCGCAAATAATTGCGCTTAAGGGTGGGCACATGGGATAATTGTCGTTATTGCAAGAACAAAGAAGAATTGCACAAACTTGCCGGCTGTTCGACTAAGTGATGCAGCCTTCGAGTTTTTTGTTTCAAAATTAATGCATGACAAAACTTGAACAAATAGTTTAAAACAATTGCTATATCTCAAAAAGAAAAAAATGTCGCTTCAGCAACAAAAAAATGTTCTTCTGAATCTTGCAATTGTATCGCTTTGACGAGGTGCGATTCCAGGGGTATATAGCAATAAGGCGTAGTAGAAGGTATTAATGCTGTACACTGAACCAAAAGTACAATGGGTTTTTTACACCAAGTTATCGTTTGAATTTATCATGGTAAATACCTACACGAATTGTAAGAAATGTGACTCAAGTTAAACATTTGAAAACACATTCTTGCTGCTTTTGTTGACTTCCGGCAGCTTCCGGTTCGAATGCCGTCGGAGGCATTTTTGTTTTGTTTTTGTTTTTTTTTCGATCAAACGACGAAGAAAATTTATTCTAGTTCAAGATTTGAGGGCAAATTTACAGAACATCTATAGTAGTAGTAGTGTAGAGAGGTTTGCTGTTGTTTATTAATTTCCAGAAGGTGCATTAAAAATGTTTGTTTTGTGCCTTCGTATTAAGAAAAAGCATCTGTGAAGTGCAGAACATAGGCGTATTCAAACGAAAAAATCGGCAACCAAAAATTTGTTTAATGTAAATAACAGTGTGGTTAACATTACCAAATCATTATTGAAAATACCAACCATGGCATTGCTAAATTAAACAAAAATTAATTTAATTAACTAATTTCTGGTTGACTTTTTTCTCAATGTACAATGAACACAAAAATAAAACACATTTTTCTGATACCTTAGTCTTGTTCAAATGTCGAAGCAAAACTCTGCAACCTTTTTTTTGATTTCATGAGCATCAAGCTTTCCTGTTTTGACTGAGGATGTATGCTTTGTCGAAAACTTGTAAAACTTTTAGTACGTAGATACAACCTATGTGAAAAAAGTTTTAGATGTTGCTAAGGGAAAACCTTCTAGAGACATGTCCTGGCGCTAATTTAATTGTGTTCGTTTTTGTTAAGGCATTTTTAATTGTTGTAAACTCAGTTCTCACCTTAACATCTAAACATGTAAAGGTACATATGTACATAGGTACATTTGTGTTAACTTTTGAAAAATTTAATAGACCTTTTGAAAAGACCTCAGCCTTCATACATCAATTCTTCTTAGCAATTTGCCAGGGTTGCAATGAGTTTCTAACGGTTCATGACTTCAGTTACAACTGTCGTGCTGTCCTACTCCTGCTTCTAGGCAATTTGGTTTTATTACCGTTGATTTAGCTTGTTTCTTTGTATGTAATGCCTTTAACTTCATTTTGTAAATGACAACAATTCTTTTAGCCACATGAAACCACATTTGTTTTCCGTTGTTTCCATCAACGATTCCAACGGTGCTTCTCTATCTTTAACTGGAGTTCTACAGCCAGCAAGTGGTTGAGGGTTATAGGACAAACGGCACATGGCCTGTGCCGAACATACATACGTAAATATGTATGTGTTTACATTAGGGTGATTAATACACAGAAAAATTAACGTTTTGGGTTTCTCTAGCGACCACTCCAGAATTATAGAAAATGAAAAATAACTAGACCATTTTTTTTCTTGAAATTGGTTATTATTTAACAGTTTTCAATATAAATACGTATGTATTTTTTATGGGTGAACTCAATTGTTTCGCAGAATTACTATAAAATCGGTAAAAATAAATATTTGTTGACCGATTGAGACTATTTTTCGTCGAAAATCTGCAAAAAATTAAATTACCACGTATATTTGTCTTTAAAATTTTACTAACCAGTTTTCATATCTTGCGTGAAGTGGTTACAAAAACATCAAATAGCACATTTTGTATACAAGAGATAAGATTAACTGTTATGGAAATAGTAATTAAACTTTTTTTTTGAAGTGAAATAATCTTGTTCGATCAAAAAATATTTGTTTTTTTTTAGGATTTTATAGTTGTTCTACGAAAGATTATATAAAATACATATGTGTATAGATAATTTCAAAGCCCGGCGGTGCGCGCAAATGTTCATCGATTTCCAAATTAAAAAAAAATTTCCGATATTTTTTAATTGTGGGGGTGACTGGTGAAAAATTTTGGGCCACCCTAATGTGCAAACATACATTTATCTACCCCATCTACGATTGAAGCTTCTTTTTCTATGGGCTTTTTTCTTTCGGGGGTTCTTTACGGTTTCGTGATTAATTTAGGTGATTTTGCTGCCACAGTGCTGCCATTTCCTTCGTGCTGTGCTGACTTGATGGCTGTCGTTCTTCGTTTTTATTTAATTTTAGTAGCATTTTGTCATTGATCATATACATACATACATATACATATGTATATCGATATATCTCTGTGCACGAAAATATTTTCACAGTGCATGGCATTTGATTAAGTTGATTTGACAATTGCCAAATTGACAGTTAACATGTCAACTTATTTACAAGCGGCAAAGCGATTACCTTGAAGCGCAAAATACGAGTTTTTTCATATCCAGATTGCTTTTGCAATGCTCGATTTTTTTCTTGTTCTCCGAGTGTGTTTATTACAGTCGGTTTAATTATTTATGTTAATTCATGTACATACATATGTATGTAGCTCAGGCAAAGTAAATTTGTACAACACGCACCCAAGCAAATTCTAGTAGGTATGTATTCTTTACTTTAATACTTTTTAAGTGATATCATTTTTTTTTGCTACATAAATAATAAAACCAAGTAAATTGTCATATTTATGTATATACATATGTACATGTTCATATTAGTCTATGTTGTTTAATGCATAAGGAACATTCGTGATGTGCTGAGTAGTCGGTACGCAATACTATATAATATATTCGGCTTTTGATAAGCGAGTCCCCCCTGAACGGGTTTTTCCATATTTTTTAGACTATAAGCGCTTTTTAAGGGATTTAAATACTTCGGTACCGAGTATCGAAAGTATTGGATACTTTTTAAATCGGTACTGAGTATCGATCAATACTTAAAAGTTTCGACTAAGCACATCACTGAGGAACATGGTACATATGCATGTACTATATACATATGTATACATTAAATGGCGATAGGCTGATATTTTGTATTGCGCAATAAAAAACTCTGTTTGACACATTAAATAACTGTCTATATATTAACATATTTGTACACTGTACATATTTGCATACATGTAATTTCATAAATATGTCAATGCAATTAAAAGCTAATATGAATCTCATCAGTATACTGAAAAATCGTTAAAGCTTTCGATATTCATATAAATATATACATATATACACGCCGCTTCACATTTATAGGCACATAATTTGTCTTTCAGAACCGGGAAAATATGTATGTATTGTCACTTGTACCCTGTAATCCGGGATGACTCCGGGAGCAATCGCAAATGCGCATGCGACTAATACCACTTTTGATCTCCTATGAAGAGACTAATTGTTCACCTTTATACCCAAACGGATATAAAAAGCGACTAGTCACTTTTAAAAGATAAAAATAAAAATATGAGCCAGCTGAAATTCGAACCGGGGTGCTCAGTTTTGTTAGGCGAATACTCTCTCGGTGTGCCAACGCCGCACATGAAATTTCATTGACTAAGTGCGTACATATCATTAAATCGTTAATAGTACCCGTTAGAGATGAGTCGGGGACAAATTGATCTCCAATTATACCCATAAGGGATGAGTCGAAACTAATTGACCTCGATTAGTACCCGTATGAGACTAATTGGGACTAATTAATTGAGCCCTTGATTTTGAAAGTGGTATAAGTCACTTCCCAGCTCTTGAACTTAAATGATCGGTTACTGGTATCTGAACGCGTCGGTTATTCGTTCAACTTCATCAACCATTGGTAGAAGGTTTTGTCATTAGTTTACGACGATAGAACGATTTGCAGATGTATTCGGTTACAAGTAACCAGTCATTTAGGCGCAAGAGCTGGGAAGTGACTTATACCACTTTCAAAATAAACGGTTCAATTCCCAATTGTACCCGATTGAGAGTAATCTCGGAATACTCGCTTTAGAGATTAGTCGCACAATTTTTTGCAGGGTAGTCATCTGAGAAGATTGAAAGCCAAAAGTAGAAGCTTTACTTGAACTGAGGCTGACATTATTTCTTTTGCTTATTCAATGCTTAATATTTTTTTTATAAAATTCTAGCGCATTATTCAATAAACTGCATTAAATTTCAGTATAAGAAAGTGCAGGTTTCATGTAGCCAGAAAAACGCCTTGATTAATAATTTTCTTAATGCTATTCCATAAGAAATTTATGTTTGAACATACTCACACTCGAAACCTGCACTTTTTCCTTTTAAAATTTAATGGGCTATAAAATTGCATACATGTGATTTTTGGAAAATTCTATAGTTACTTACATATAATAAAATTGTAACAGGCCGATGGCCACATATTATAGATTTTATAGAAAAATTAATAAAGGGTGTCTTTATTAGAGCAACAGAAGCCAAATCAAAATTTTTTTAAATTTTTTTCGTCTGTCTATCTGTCTATATGTTTGTACGTGCATCAATCGAAAACTAGTAAATGGAATTGAATGCACTGTTCACCGATGTATTGCTATAGGTCTGACTTAAAACATAGAAAGAAAAAAAATTAGTTAGTTGCCACCTGTTTGAAAATTGATGCTTAGGTAAATTGATTAGACAAATTGAATACTGCAATATGGCTTGCAAAAGAAAAAGTTTTAAGAAGGCTTACGCCGAAAATATTTTTGTTGAAGATTGTCACTACTTGAAAATTTCAATTTAACTTAATTGATAAGATAAGATGATAAGAATGGTATCAAACAGAAGAGGTTTAGGAAAGCTTACTGCTGAACATACTTTTGAGGAGGGTTACCACCTAATTGAAAAATTGTATTCAACTAAAATGTTAAAATAAATGAAATATTATAATACGAGTATCAAACAGCACAAAAATACGTTTAAGGCGCAATGAAGCACGCCCCGGGTATTTGCTAGTTCTGAATAAAAATTTTAAAATTTAGGGTTTTCACCTAAATTACTTTTTTTTAGGTTTTTGTACGAAGTTTGAAATAATAACTTGTACGCATTTTATTAGACGGAAAATGTGATAAGCTTGCATCAAAAAATATTAAACATGAAAACATAAAAGAAGTAGTAGCCGGGTTAGTGGCCATCAAATATAGCTAGAAATAGGTCTGTTCGTGGAAAATCCAAAGGGAACTATTATCCATCACTCCAAATATCAGAGAGTAAGAAAAATTTCTCTCAAATAGAGAAACTTGCAAATTTATGGACGAACATAAATTTGCCGGATTATGCTGTCCACGGCTTAATTTCAAATACAATAAATTCTTATAGAATTTTTAAAATTTTTTCAGATGGACAAAAAAAAGGATATGGACACAATTTCGGACTCATATATTCGTCGGTGTATTTTTATAGCATTTTAAGACGTTTTTGAGGTTAGGGTTATGTATATGGGAGATATGCTTTAAACTAAAGCGGTCAAGCACATTTTTCGTTCTGATTTTTTATGTCCATAAATGTTAAATACGGAAAATTGAGGTTTTACGCCGACTCCTAATTTTTTACAAAAAATGTATGGAGCTGTACCATTGTGGGGCGCTTGAGTTTTATACACATAAAATCAATTTATGACTTGGCCAAGTGCCTTTGCAAGCGTTAAGAGAAATATAGTCTTCTAAAAATATTCAATGTTTAATTATGTTCATTTGTTTTGAGAAAAAATTTAACACGTTTGCTCTACGAATAATAAAAAACTATTTAATTCTGTTAGACATTTTTAACCGTAATATACTTTTAAATGCTTCATTTAAATGCTACCTTAAAAATAATCAAATATGTCGTAACATAAATATGTGTGTCAATTACAATTAAATGTGGAAATTTTTCCTTGAAAAAATAGAATTTCAAAAATTTTAATGAACTCAATTTTAATTTCAATTAACTTTTGTCCATAAACATTAGCTAATTATGTCAATCAATGTATGTAGATATATATAAGTAAATTTGTATGTATGTATGTATGTATGTATAATAAATGAAATCGATGAAAAGCTACCCATTTGATTGATATAAATCCTCGCTTTTATACTCATTTGCGGTTTTTTATTTCTTTAATTGAAAAGTTAATTTCGCACACAAAAAAATACAATAAAATTGAAACTAATCGAAGGTTTTGTAATGTGCAATTTGCACGCAACATTTGCATACAAAGCTGAAAATATGCATGTACATACATATGAGTGAGATTATGTTATGTACATATTTATATTGGTATGTACATACATAAACACTTATGTAGTTTTACTATTCAGTGAATCAAGAAATTTGTGCGGCGATTAATTGAAAGTGCCGGCAATTTAATTCCAACTATCGCTTCAATATCTCGAATTGTTGTGATTTACTGATTTACTTGTGCCAATCCGCAGTTTTGCGGAGTTGCTTGCATGTTAAATGCACTTAATTCATTAACAAAAAAGTACATATCTACAAAATAAAATAGCCAACATGAGCGGCAATATTGTGGCGACACATGCAAAGTAAAAGTTTAGTTAAGTTTACCACTATCGAGCTAGAAAATGTAATGGTTTCCAATGTACCATATATATGTGGCTACATACATACATAAGTGAGCAAACATGCAATACTCCTGCTTGATGACAGCTGTCACCGTTAACTACCTGTGCCAAATGCATAATCTAATGATTTTTTTTTAAATAGAAAAAAACAAGTAGGAAAAACAAAGTTTCCCAATCAAATGCAAACAATGAATTTATCAAGAAATTTAAAGCAATTGCGTGCCACAAACATACAAACATACATACCTACATACATACACATGGCGTAATTTAGCCGGGTGCCTACATAGCTTTAATGTCATACAAAAGAAATTAATGAGCTACAAATTAAGTTCGAACAGTCCAAGGGGATAATTTAGTGAAATGTGAAATGAGGCAGGGTGACACAAATAATAATTGAAAAAAAAAAAATAAATAAATAAACAGCTATGCACATACAAAGGCCTGTGGAATAAAATGGGGGGGAAAAAATGTCCACCATTGTAATCAGCGGCCATTTCCTTTGTAAATGCGACGATTGAGTGAACACTGGCCATTAAAATGTTAATGTGTTTGCTTACCGCATTAGTCGCTGTGGCACAACCACTCTCGTCGCACCGTTCGTCGTCAAACATACATACAAATGTACAAACTTATAATTGTTTAATTTTAGCATATTTACGTTCTTATGCAATAACAGTTATTTTATTTATTTTTTATTTATTTTTTGTTATTTTCCCAACTAGTACCCAACATTTCTTTGATCGATGTCTTTCAACAAATTTTCCTTTTTTCTTAGCTTTTACCGTTTTGCTTGAGAAGGGACTGCGTTAAATCTCGTTTCCCC
>NW_016167169.1:0-8034 GCF_001687245.7 Rhagoletis zephyria | reverse complement strand
CCCCCCCCCCCCCCCCCCCAAAAAAAATTAGTAGGCGTCCAAACCATTCCAAACGCAGACATAAATAATCATCCTGCTATGTATTGCATTAAACACTTTTGCCCACATTAAATAATTTAGCCTTTTCAAAATCGGTGATTTTCCAACGTAAGCCCTAAATGTGGTTGTGCGTGCTTTCGTAACGCCAGTAATGCCATGAAATTATTATGTACTATGTACTACATTTTAGCTAGCCGCCATTTGTAAGCCCTTTTTCCGTGGCATTTTACTTGTTTTGTTTTTTTTTTTTCTTTCTACTCGTATTTTTGAGGGTTGAAAATGGAAGCGTTGAAAGCCATAACTACCCTCCTCCGCCTACTCACACGCCTTCAACAAAAATTGTGCACAAATTTGTACTCACTTTCAGAAGCGAGCGTTTCAACTCCCATACCCCTCGCCATCGAATAAGTTGAGCAACTCTTGCGTGGAGTAGCAAAGCAAGCGTTCAGCAAAGTAGAGAAAAAGTGGCAAAACGGTCGGTTGAAACAAATTGAGATGTGGCATTTTCCATTGTTTCCCATTTAATGTGTTCATGAATTTTTAAAATGCCTATTTTCATTTTACACTTTTCATTTTATAGGTACGCTCGTACATATTAAATGCCGGTGCGCTTCTTTCTATTTTTTTTGTCATTTCTGTTGGCAACTGCAAAAAAATAACCAACGTTAGTTATGTGCGAGTATTTGTTTGGACTTTGTTTTGAGAAAATGTTAACGCTGTTGTTAGCTTTTCTTTAATACAATTTTACAAACTTCATTCTTAATAACTTAATGATACTGATTGCTTAAGCACAAAGGTGTAATAAAGCCTTGGTGAATATTTATGTTTGTGATCAAAATAAAAGCAAATCCATCGCCTTCGGTGCGGTACTTTTCCAATTATGTTAAGGGATTATTTTATGATAATGGTTCTGGATCAATATTTTTATGGTTACACCTAGTTTACCCGAAATTGGCTACATCAAAAGGACACCAATGTTTCAGATTTGCGGCCCTCCAGCCCAAAACGCTATCTAATCTAGTCTCTAAGAAAAGATCAGTGCCCGTACAAGAGTAGAGAGTAGAGTTTATAGGGAGGTAGACAAAAATAGAAGCCAGTTTACTCTGAAAAAGAAAGTTGTGAAATATCGTAAAGACGGGCCCTTTATTCTTGTGAGGGGATGTGTAAAAATTTACTTGATTTTGATTAAATGTGGTTTTAAGATTACTTTTTCTTCTTCTACAAACGCATAAATCTTAATTATGATAAAGATTGGTTGACTGAAACGACGAGCTGCTGGCCCATAGTGCACTGGTCTGAAATCAAAAAGTAGGGTTCAAAATAGCGTTTAGCCTACAATTCTTAACCGATTTTGGAGGTTCTTTTTTTTTATTTGAAAGCAAATTATTCTCCAGGTTCACCACCAGGCAAAATTTAATGAGATAAGCATAATTTGTTTGCACTCCCCGATGGAAGGGAAGGATAATGAGACTAAGAAGCTTTTTATGAGCGTATAAGCGCTGTCCCCGCCACGGTATTAAAATCGTGCGTGGCGACTTTAACGCCAGGGTGGGAAAACAAGGCGTATTTGGTCCGAGAGTAGGCAAATTCAGCCTTCATGACAACACCTCCGACAATGGTGAGAGACTGATCGACTTCGCCGCGGCAGGGAAAATGGTAGTTAGTAGTACCAAACAACAGCATCGAAACATCCCCAAAGCCACTTGTTTGTCCCCTGATCATAGAACGAAGAACCAAATTGATTATGTTGGGATAGGCGGAAGCCGCGCGGCTGCTGCAGAAAAACACGCGCGACAATTGGGCGTAACCGGGAAAAAAGGAATGAAGATAGACGCTTTTTCAAGAGAAAGAAACGAGAGGCAGAAAGACGTGAATGCGAAGAGCTTGAGATGCCGGCAGACAGGAGTGTGGCTCCAAAAATTCTATCAGAAAATAAGGCAGCAATCAAATGGTTTCAAGACCGGGGCTGGTTCCTGTAGAGACGAAAATGGAAATTTGTTAACAGATGTCCAGAGTACACTTGAGATATGGAGGGAACACTTCTCAACGCTTCTGAATGGCAACACGGGTGGCGCGTTTGAAGAAGAAGAACCCGACCCAATGTAGAGGGACGGAGCTCACGTTTCTCCACTTGACCAAGACGAGGCGAGAACAGCAATATGGCGGCTTAAAAACAACAAGGCCCCCGGAGCCGACGGTATTCCGGCTGAGCTATTCAAAGCCGGCGGCGTAGAGCTGGTCGGGCGTCTGATTGGAATCTCAGTGTACTTTGCCCAATCCACAAGAAGGGAGATCCCGCCGTTTGCGCCAATTATCGCAGAATAAGCCTTTTTAATGTTGCATACAAGGTCCTGTCGACTATACTGTGTGAAAAACTGAAACCCTTTACGAACTTACTGATTGGACCTTCTCAGTGTGGCTTCACCATTGACCAGATTTTCACTGCACGTTAAATCCTGCAGAAGACACTAAATAAGCAAATCGGCACAACTCATCTTTTTGTCGACTTTAGCTGCCTGTACGACGCCAGGTATAAATTTCGGATTCTTGCAAAACTAATACTGCTTTATAGAGTGACGTTGAGCACAACGTTCAGCTTAATCAAAATTGGTTAGGACCTCTTTGCGCCGTTTGAGACCTCCTGGCAACACATAAAAGTCCTCGCGTTTTGGGACACACATCACTGTTGGCAATTATAACTACATACATACATATGAATTCGATTTAAAGCTTCCATTCGCGTATATAATATAAGATACCATAAGAAAACAATTTAAAGGTGCTGCGAGCATTGACAAATTTTATAACTTTGTGGCATATTTTTACCATAAAAATTTTTGCATTTTGGTACAAAAAGAAAATTTTCGAATTACATTTTCAATCAAAACTAAAGGCCAAAGTCATTCGTCAGGACGCTAATTTTTGTTAAACGCTGTAATTTACTTTTTAAAAAGAAACACTTACCTCCACTTCGTGCGACGATTCTGGAACCAGGTTTTAACTTGAGCATCGGTCATCTTAAGGCCGCGCGCCAATGCCGCTCGTTCCGCGGACGCCAAATATTTTTGCTTGTGAAAACGTTTCTCCAGTTCAGCCACTTGAATGCGTGTGAAAGAGGTGCGGGGCTTTTTCCGCTTTGGTGGTGTACGATTTTGATATGGATGGCCAATGCGACGGGTCATGGGAAAGGCAGCTGCAAGTAGATGGCATATGAAATGCATTTCTTAATATAGCTGTAAATGAATATACGCATTCGAGAAGATATTGTCATAAATGTCTAAGCGATTATGTTGCGTGCCAACCGACGGCATTGTCTAAGGCGTCTAAAATAAACGGACTGCGAACTCAACTAACTTAATTGTAGGGTTTTAGTTTTCAAGCAATTTGTAAAGCAATAAATTCTCAAAGATAACAAGCAATTTCCGATANAATCGACGGCATTGTCTAAGGCATCTAAAATAAACGGACTGCGAACTCAACTAACTTAATTGTAGGGTTTTAGTTTTCGAGCAATTTGTAAAGCAATAAATTCTCAAAGATAACAAGCAATTTCCGATATTTACTTCCGGCATGGTGTGTGTGTGTGTGTGTGCGGCCGGTGCGGCGTCAGCAAATGTATCCCGATGTACCTGTTTACGGACGCTACTCACTCATCTGCTAGAATGTGCCACAATGTATTGTACCAATTATTTCGTGTATACCTGCTGTGAAATCAATTAGACACTTCAAAATGACCGCGCCTCTGGCAGCGAGCGTGCAACCAGTCTGGACAAAGACATACAGATATGTACTACATACATACATCAAGGCAATACCTTGATGCGATCCTAATTGCTGTTGTTATCCTAAATTTGACTTATCAGTCATACTTAAATAGTTAAAGTGTGTTGCAGGTACTGCAATGGAAGAAGTAAGTAAGTATGTATGCATGTATGTGTCACTGACATTCGGCTAAGCCCAACGACCTTTGAGTCCTACGATTAGCCAGCCACGCACATATTTTCCTTCCTTTCATTCACAAAATTATTAAATCGTTGGTTTTTTTTTAAGCCGTTCTTTATCTTAATAAAGCAACGCCGACGCAAGCAATTACTTTTTATTTAATTTTAATAGTGGTAAAATGCTCCAAACCTGTGTGTCTTGAAGGAAAAAAAACAAGATATTGAATTATCAAAAATTGCTCAACAGCGAATGGGTGCATAATTTCTTAAGTTATCATGTTGTGGTTGTAGCCGCTGCAACATCCCCGCCCATATTGGCTAGGCCCTCAATCCNTTGTGTGCCTTGAAGGAAACAACAAGATATTGAATTATCAAAAATTGCTCAAAAGCGAAAGGGTGCATAATTTCTTAAGTTATCATGTTGTGGTTGTAGCCGCTGCAACATCCCCGCCCATATTGGCTAGGCCCTCAATCCTTGTCGTCAAGCTCAACTAACGGGAGACCGAAGCGTGCAGCCTCTATAGATTCCGTTCATAGGGACAGAGGCTTCAGTTGAGTGGGGTTTAGTGGGCATGCGAAGTGATGTTTCGAGTCGTGGGGTGCCTCTCCGCATGCCGGGCACTCATTGGGCCCATCTGCATCAGAGCCAAGGCACATGAAGCTCTGTCTCGTCCACGTCAGGCGGCTGTGTGCCCAGAACGGCATTCACAGGTCTGGAGTCTGCGTGCCTTGAGACCGACTCCCTGTGAATGCGGCTCAAGTCCTGTCGATATGCTGTCAGGTCCAGAGGTTTCCTTATGCCCCTCATAGTGCCAGATTTACTGCCAGAACTATTTTTCATGTTGTAGAACTTTGGCTTCGAAAATTTAGAGTAGCGATTGTCAGAATTCGAATACAAGAGACCCGTTTCGGCAGAGAACTTTGAATTGCTTCCAACTGAGTTAGTTTCTTCTATCCGAAAGCATATCGAATAAAGAATCTCATCGAATGTTTGTTGCAAAGGTTCGGTGGTCTACTTAATGATATACGACTCTGAACGGTTTTCGATTCAAAGGTAAATTAAATAACCGGCGGTTGGGGTGGGAGCAGCAATAAAAATATGGAACCAAGTTATCCATCTCCGGTACGATGATTTTAATACGAGAGAAATATGTATGTAACTCTATTTTTCGACTTTTTGGGACCTCTCAATAGCGAAGTAAATAATTCCTCTACAAAGTATTTAAGTACAGAACATTTACATAAAAAAAATTTCTATAATCAAAAATATCGAATCCCTCCGTTCAAAAGTCTTTTTGAGTAGATTTTAGCATGATAAAAATGTTCATCCTAGGCACGTTCTAAAACAGCCAAAATGTAGTTTTTTTAAGATGTGCTACGTATTGAATATGTATGTATGTATTTTGGAAAGCTATACAGTATCTGGCACACTACATAAAATATATTGAGATTTTATGACTTCAAAGTGTGTGTAAATCCTCCGTATTTTTTTTTACCGCTCCCAGTAAAACACGTGATCAAGTGTTAAACTGACAAATCGTATTCCTTATTGATGATTTTGCCAATGCTCATAAAAACAGATACAGTATTATGGCCTTGCCAACTAATCATTTATACCCAGCGTAAGGCAAATGTGAAATAAAATGCCACATTTTATATGCGGTTTATGTTTCGACGTTCGACCGTAAATTTGCAGGAAATCAATACGCAGAGAATTTACTACCAATCGAAAATTCGCACGCACGGACTTATGTACATGCATATCAATTTTTTTTTTCACGTACTCGTATATTATGCACATGTACATTAGAGTGGTCCGATTTTTGTAATATCTATACCAACTTTCAGTTTTCTACCGCAACCAATAAAGGGTGCCCAATGGCCTTGAAAATGCGCTATAGCATCGCTGTGAAACTGGCAAAAATATTGGTGATTTTTATAAAAAGCTACTGTTGCCATGACAACTGACGCTTTAGATATTTTAATAGATAACACTATGCGACAGTCAAAATCGGGATGGGACGAAACCAACGGGAAATGTTATATTGGTCAAAAACAAGTTATACGTGGCCCGGCGTTTCGCTGGGTCACGCCTAGGAATCGAGATATATCGATTTGAAGTTAGTAACTATCATATAGGGGAAATTGTCAACTTTTTTTGAGATACCTTCACTTAATTGTGAATAAAAGCGAAACGCGTCCATCGATTTTCATAATCTATGTCTCATTTTGCTTAAAGGTTATGTGACTTTGCGTGAAAGTAATACGACTTGCCTTTTTTCCGTTTTGGATTTTTGATGAATTTAAAATATAAAAAAATTTAATATTTTAGGCAAAAAATATTTTTTTTCTTCATACATTTATTTTTACCGGCAAAACTGTTGATTATATAGAAAAACGTTATATGAACAGATTAAAGGAATTGTAATTTTTAATTTTNTCTTGGCCGTATTTCTTGCTTTTCTTATGTATCTGTGTACATGTGTAAGTATGTACTGGAATGTGTGGCCAAAACACAAGGCGAATAATGCGAAAAGCTTTTAACATGCATTATTTATACGGTAATCGTCGCTTAAAAAGGACGAATGAGCAAGGACGATGTGGCAGTTGGCTAATATGAATTGGGTAGTAGAAAACGACGACCTTTCAAAATTTTAATACACACCATACTTAGTAAGTAGTTGAACTTGATTTAGATAAATTGAAAAATAGCAACGAAATGATTTTTGTGGTTAAAAAGCAGCATTGACGGCAGCAGCAGCAGAGTCAACGGCTAAGAAATGACAAAATGGCAAAAGCAATGAAATCCTTTTATGGATAAGAAAGTTTCCAAGGCTTCTGCCGTTGATGGCAGAAAAGTTTTACATACTTTGAAAATATTCTACTTTATAACCTTTGGTCTAATATTCATAAAAGTACTTAAGAAAATTGCATCCTTTGCATACGCCGTGTGTAAAGAAATTATTTATTGATGGAATATGTGCATATCTACTTATCAGGTGCACAATTGGGAAGTTTTGGTTATAAATTAAAGGATATTAAAAAATCAATGTGATAAAGTTTAAGATTTTTGGAATGCCTATATAAATTCATAAATGTAGATAAACATAGATAGACATACATATGTATATATCAAAATTTTGTAATTAAAATTTGAAAACTTTTAACAGCTGATGCAGGGTAGCAGTTCACATTTTAGGGATGCCAGGTGCATTGCGGAAATTTTATAAAGAAATTATATTCCCTGTTTAAATTAATGAGCCTGCCCGGATAGCACAAAACTCTAAACTTGAAGAACAATTGCTTTTATAAAGCTTTATAAAATAGCTGTACTCTCTCTCTCTACTGTGCTCTTATAAGGGTTTTGTGAGGCGCTGAATAAAGGTCACCTGCTCTTAAAAGGGCGTCTGTTTGTAGACATATTTTTATCATTCGCTTCTTTTATATATTTTTTGTTTTACAATTCATAATTAGAGTAAACTCTCGGCAAAACATCCAAAATTATACACTTCTACAATTTGTAATTTTTAGAGAAATTTTGCCTTTTCTTCTCGAAGTAGGATTTTTCTTTATAAAGATCATGAACGCTCTTCAGTCTTAGATACCGTTCGGGATTTTACTAGATAATAAAAAGACTTTGCTTTTCAAATTATATGGACAAATCTAAAAACCAAGTAACCTTTGTGTTATTTAGCTTTATTTTTATTTCCGTAAACTATTTCAAGTTGGTTGCATTTGGATATAATTCATAGACGTATACTTGAAGCCTCAAAAAAATTTTAAATCAATTTGTTGCATAACTTTTGAGTTATAGATGTTTTCATTAAAAAAAAAAAAAATATTAAAAACAAGTGAATTTCTTGTGCAATTTTTAAAAGGTGAAAACTTAATAATGTCATAACTATTGAAGCACACCATATACTGCTTTGAAATTTTATGGGCTTATGTACACTAGGGTGGTCCAAAAACAGTAAAGTGGGAATTGTAATGCTCTCACCCCTTAGAATTGTTCTATATCGAAAAAAGTATGCCCCTATTTTTTTATTTTGAAATC
>NW_016167168.1:21991-22164 GCF_001687245.7 Rhagoletis zephyria | reverse complement strand
TAAATGAAACACACTCATTTATAAAACCGTTTTGACAATTTTCTTGCTTATACTATCCCAATGTTTTTGAGCATTTATTTTTTATTGAAATACTTAATTCTAAAGTATATTAGTCATTAAAAAAGTTTGATTCTTCTAAATTTACATCAGAACTTAACTTCAATAATTTAGCA
>NW_016167168.1:18208-21922 GCF_001687245.7 Rhagoletis zephyria | reverse complement strand
ATCCATGTATGTATATGAAAGGGAGATTTTCTTTTCATATTCGGTATGATAAATCCTGCACCTGGGACCAAACGCGTCCACTTAGAAATACTCGGCTGCGATGGGCAACAAATAAAGTCACGACCACACGTGAAGAGTCTCCTAATGAAACATTGGAGCAATTTGCCCACCGTTGCCGCTTCACTTGACAATTCGAATGTTTAAAATAACGCACAAGTTTGTTGTCCAGGCTCTTGACGAAATCACTTCTACCTTGCTTGCAAACGTCAATAATTTGAAAATTTCCTCTCAGGGGTTCTACCTTCCTTTTTTTATGATGGTGCAAGCAATCATGTTCGAATAACTAATAATAAAATTACATCTAAATCTTAAATAGATGCGTTATTCGATTTATTATGTTAAGGAATTTTTACCATACATTTTTGGAACTGCTTTTTTCAGTTTGGAATTTCATAAAATATAAGTGCGATGTAGGGAGTGACATTCGGTGAAATCCATCATATCAATCAAAAAGTGAAATTTTAGTTTTTATTAGTTATGACTTTTTCCACNTTAAAGTATTTATTTAAGGTTCATATCAAATAGGTTTTATTATAAACTAAAATGCATATTTAAATTCGTTTGTAATGTTAAATAATCTAAACTTAAACAATCGCGTAAATTGTAGATGTAAATTTGGTAAATCTTTCTAAGGGCCAAATTCACAGTGCGACAGTTAACTAAAGATTTTTGTACTGAAAACTGTCGATTCTGAGTTAAATACGCACTGTGAATTTGGCCCTAGGTATTTTTAAAAATGTTACCATTTTTGATCTGTGGACCCTATGTTTTAAGGTATATTTCTTTTAATACTGTTATTTCAGTATAAATGTCATCCATTTAAAAATATTTCTTTCTTGAAATACTGAAATATATTTATATTTATAACTGAAGAAATATAGTATTTTTGCATACTATTTTTTTTTTCCAACAGTATATAGTACGCAGACCCAAAAAATAGTACAATACTATATATTATAGTACGGTTGGCAACCCTAGGTATATGTACACACGTATGAGTTCTGTTGAAGAGGAAAATCATGTCCCAAAAGGACCACTTGAATTGAGATCGTAAATAACTAATAACAAATGACAAATCCACATAGTTTTGAACTAAAACTCAAAATTTATTAAATAACTGTTTTAATGAATAGCCTAAACTTTTTCGTAAAAAGTAGGTTAATAATTAAAATAGTGATACAAAACTAGAATTATACTGAAAACATGGTAGATTGTTGTGTGAAGATGAGGATGAAGACACTGCAAAGGCTTGTGCCGGGGCGCTGGCTATTTTAACGTCAATTTCAAAAGTATGTTGCACCAAAATACTTGAAATCGGTACGTGGTTGCAAGTTCTCACACCCTCATTGCCAATCCAAGCCCGGATGTGCAGCATCGTGGCGTTGTAGTAATATTGAATATGATTAATGCTGGTGAGGACATCGCGAAAAAGCTCTTTGAAACCGATATTATGGAACTACTTAGTGGCCTCTCACAGCTACCAGATGATACGCGTGCCAAAGCGCGTGAAATTGCACAGCAGTGTTTGATAGCGGCGGAACGCTACAAACTTATTGAGAAATCGGACGATCTTGTGGCACCGGATGTTTTCGAAGAGGCGGCCGTATTGAGGAGATCACTGATTAATATGCATATGATTGCCAACAAATTAGAAGTAAGGTCACGGTTGTCATAAGTGCCAAAAATGCACAAGTAATTCTTGCACGTGGACGTATGTATATATGAATGTATTCATCCATGCATATGTACATATACATCACGAACCATCATGATTCATATATCTGTGTAGTGCTTCTACCATGTTTTCAGTATAATTCTAGTTTTGTATCACTATTTTAATTATTAACCTACTTTTTACAAAAAGTTTAGGCTATTCATTAAAACAGTTATTTAAATAAATTTTGAGTTTTAGTTCAAAACTATGTGGATTTGTCATTTGTTATTAGTTATTTGGGTCTGCGTACTATATACTGTTGGAAAAAAAATAGTATGCAAAAATACTATATTTCTTCAGTTATAAATATAAATATATTTCAGTATTTCAAGAAAGAAAATTTTTAAATGGATGACATTTATACTGAAATAACAGTATTAAAAGAAATATACCTTAACAACAAGGGTCCACAGATCAAAAATGGTAACATTTTTAAAAAACCTAGGGCCAAATTCACAGTGCGTATTTAACTCAGAATCGACAGTTTTCAGTACAAAAATCTTTAGTTAACTGTCGCACTGTGAATTTGGCCCTTAGAAAGATTTACCAAATTTACATCTACAATTTACGCGATTGTGTAAGTTTAGATTATTTAACATTACAAACGAATTTAAATATGCATTTTAGTTTATAATAAAACCTATTCGATATGAACCTTAAATAAATACTTTAAAGAAGTAAGATTTTTATGAATTTAAGAAGCAGCTTTATATGAATTCTAGGCTGGCGAAAGCAGAAGGCATTCAATTTGTGCAACTCCATACAAAAAAGGGCTTTAAGCTCCTGAAATTATCTACTGGTACATGTGTGCATAAACACATACATACATATCGCACCTGAAATGCAAAAAGACGTAACAAACACGTCGCTGAATGGAAAAAGTCATAACTAATAAAAACTAAAATTTCACTTTTTGATTGATATGATGGATTTCACGAATGTCTACTCCCACATCGTTTTATGAAATTCCAAACTGAAAAAAGCAGTTCCAAAAATGTATGGTAAAAATTCCTTAACATAATAAATCGAATAACGCATCTATTTAAGATTTAGATGTAATTTTATTATTAGTTATTCGAACATGATTGCTTGCACCATGATAAAAACATAGCAAGGTAGAACCGTTCTCTCATTTTGTCGGCCATGATTTTTCTTTTGAAGTTTGCCAGCAATTTAAAATCATATAAAATTGAAAATAAAAAATTGAAATTGTTCGAAATTGTTGTTGCTTGAGATTGAAAATGAAAATGTGTGTGTGAGTTTGTGAGTAAATTTAAAAATTAAAATGTTTAGAAACGTCAAGAATTTTAAAAGTAACTCTCAGCGGTTCTACCTTACTATATTTTTATCATGGCTTGCACCATCATAAAAAAAGGAAGGTAGAACCCCTGAGAGGAAATTTTCAAATTATTGACGTTTGCAAGCAAGGTAGAAGTGATTTCGTCAAGAGCCTGGACAACAAACATTGTGCGTTATTTTAAACATTCGAATTGTCAAGTGAAGCGGCAACGGTGGGCAAATTGCTCCAATGTTTCATTAGGAGACTCTTCACGTGTGGTCGTGACTTTATTTGTTGCCCATCGCAGCCGAGTATTTCTAAGTGGACGCGTTTGGTCCCAGGTGCAGGATTTATCATACCGAATATGAAAAGAAAATCTCCCTTTCATATACATACATGGATGGCCAAATTTCAAATGGTGGTCTGATAAAACCTAAACCAGTATTCCTTGTTGACATAAAGAAACTGAAAGTAATTTTTAATAAATTTAATGGAAAGGAAATTTCGAATAGCAAAAATTTAATAGCTAAATTATTGAAGTTAAGTTCTGATGTAAATTTAGAAGAATCAAACTTTTTTAATGACTAATATACTTTAGAATTAAGTATTTCAATAAAAAATAAATGCTCAAAAACATTGGGATAGTATAAGCAAGAAAATT
>NW_016167168.1:0-18183 GCF_001687245.7 Rhagoletis zephyria | reverse complement strand
GCTAAGAACTTTACGCGATCGTTGGGCTTTTCGAACATCTTGACCACATCATCGGACATCACCAGATTGCAGAGGCATTGCGCTGCCGCACGTATCAAGTACAAGTGATCTTCCATTAGGTAAACCTCAATTTTCGAAACACCTTGCTCCTTGACGATACGTTGACGCACGCTCTCATTCATCGCCGCTAAGTTGGTAAGGGCCATAAGCGCTTCGAAATTCTCCAATGCAGTACAATCTTGCGCCAGCAAATTTAACAAAGGTCGTATAACGTCCAAGCTTCGTTGTCCGGCAAAAGCTACTTCAGGATTGATCGTAATACCGATGCGCGCTAAAGCCTGTGACGCATGCCGTTTGCCCTTTTCGGTCCCATCCAAAGCCATCCGCAGCAACGCTTTAACACCACCGTCTTGCACTACTTTGCCGCGCAACTCCTGTAAACTGCATACGGCATTTAGTACACGCGCTATCAGCTCCTGTGAGTTGTGACTCTCAGTTTTAGCGAGTGCACAGAGTGCACTTGTGATGCCTTCATTGGCAAGAACTGTAATACGTTTATTAACGAAATCGACGTCGTCTAACTCGTGCTCCTCCGGTATATGATGCTTGGCGAACTTCGCCAGCTCTACCATTTCCGGCAACATCTCTTGTTTTTCGTATGCATTGACGAGGTTTACAAATGTCGTTACCACACCATAGAGACACGACTGGTCGCCGGAACGAGCCAAATCTATGAGTGCGTGGATCGCAGGCTTATCCTCGATCAGTTTTTCTTTAACCTCAGCGTCCAGGGTAAGATAGGCCAGACCGTCCGCTGCCCATCGACGTATATCCCGGTCCTTACCGGGTTTGATCAGGAAGCGACGACATGCCTCGGCCAATTTGCTAGTGGCTCCATCAGCAAATGGTCGGATTGTAGCATCCTGTCCACCGTAGCTTCCAAGCTTGCAAAGTCCGACCAAAGCACGAACGCGTATATTATCATTCTTGCATTTGTAAAGGTTTTTCAGTATGTCAACACCCTGAGCGCACAATGCCTTAGCTTTGTCCTTTTTAGACGCAGCAGCTACTATGCATTCACAAGCGACGCGTTGCTGCAACTCATCTTCGGTGGTGGCCATTGCCAATATCATTTGCAAAATTCCTTCCCGAGCCACAATCTGATTACCTACATCTAAGGGTCCGGCTAACAAAGAAGTTATGGCCACTGTTACGCGAACTTTAGATTCCATGTCAGGATCCAAAAGTTTATCCTTTATGTATTCATCGATCTGATCGGCATACCGCTTTTTGGCTTCATCGTAATACATGTTCTCGTAGATTCGCGCCATGCACACTGATGCTATGGTGCGCGAGGATGGTGTTATTTCCATTGCACTTTCGTATTTATATTCCTCCAATTCAGAACACACCTCCAACAAACGATGCAACCCACGTATTTCTACCAATCTTTCTGCCCACTCAAGTGCCGTATAATGAACATTGCGCGTTAATAACTCGATAATGGCATCACGTGCCGAACCTGATATTGTCCGATCTGTTATTGTGTAAACAAGACAGGTTAAAAGTGTGTCGATTTCCTTTTGATTCTGCTGGCATAGTTCTCTTTTTGGTTTACTTTCGGGCTTGTTTTCCATTCCCGACAAACAGTTTATTATAGTTTGCAAACAATACTGGGCAGCCGTAACCCGTTCTTCGTGCTTATGATCCAACACATGGAGGAACCATGGTACACCCAATTCTCGCAAAACTGACTTAGTTCGCTCCACGGAGGCACTGCATAACTCACCAACTACCCGTATCAAATTGCAATAAATTTCTGGATCGTTTTCTATTTTGGTTATAGATGCTATTTTTGTAATGCATCCGGCTTTGAAGAGCATATCCGCCCCAACTTCTTCCTTCGCAAGCACTAATAGATTATTAGCTCCTGAACGCCGCTTATCCACTGGAGCTCCGACATCAAAAGTAAGTTCCATCATTTGATTGACCTAAAATTGGCAATTACATATTATTTTCATAAAATTATGTGAGGAGGCAAAAGTTTACCTTCGTTGATGTCTTTGCGTTTTGGGTAACCCGTTCCTGTACAATCTGATGTAGACGTTTAAGCATGGGTTGTACTGATTTGTTATTAGGGTCCTCTTTAAACAAATCGGTGGCATCTTTGTATGCCTCTTCATATTTTTGTAGAGCCTCGAAAGCCTGTGCTCGACGAAACAGTGCCTTGGGGTCCTTTGGTGAAATACGCAAGGATTCCGTGCAATCGGCTAAAGCTTCCTTGTATTTGTCAAGTTTTAGGTAAGCAGCAGCGCGATTTTTGTAGAAAATGGGCAATTCCTTGTGTTTCTCACCAGCTGTAATGGCTTTCGTATAACTTTTCACAGCCTCCTCCCACTTTTCAGCTTTGAAAGCCGCATTGCCTTCGTTTTTGTAGGTCAGGGCTTCCTCTTCGCTTTCAAGGGGTTTATTTGTATTATTTGTCATTTTATGGAATTTACCTAATGATTTCTATTAAAATTGAAATTCACAATGCAAAAATTAATAATTTCTTATTTTATTTTATATTTTTTAACTTTGTGTCACGTCTCTACTGAATAGTTCACTTAAAAACTTTTTCTGCTTATGGCTGTGCACTTTTATTTATAGGCTTAAGAGTGCCCGAAATGCGCCTTCTCACACCTGCCGAACTTTCTCGAACACCTACCGTGTGGATTGCGTTGAATTGTGAATTTTTCCGAATTTTCGTGAAAACTTTGAAATACTCTCGAAGAAATTTGGTCGTTATACCGCTCTTTTTTTGCCTACCAATAGATGGTCTATTTATAAAACTTGTGAACATTTCTTTCGACTTTTTATTTTGTTTGTTTTGATCAATCTTTTATTTATTTGACATTTCCGTACGTTCAGTGATCAAAGGAGAAGTGACTGTTCAGTGGGAAAATATATGTATAAGTACCTACATAAGGGGTCTTCACAGGCAGTTCGGTGAACTGCAGCACTCTACATCATGGTGGTACTCGGTATTAACTAACCCTCGGATTCAGTAATTCAGTCTCATCTCAAGTCACTAAATTTGAGATTAACAATTAGTGACTATTTTTGTGACTTGAGACGATTTGGGTATTCAGAAGGACAGAGTCACAAAAAGTTCACCAAAAATGTGTGTTGAAAGCAAACACAGACAATCAACTGATAGTGTTTATGTATGCCTTTTGCCCGCGCCGCTCAAAGAGTCGCAATGGCCGATTGGTCAAAGCATTAGGCTGGCAACCGAGAGGGTCCGTGTTCAAGTCCTCCTCGGCCGTAGAGGATTTTTTATTTATTTTTTATTTAGTATTTTTTTTTTTATTAGTTTTATTTTATTTTTTTAAATCTTTAGATTTTAATGTTTTAAAAACAAAAAAAAAAATAAATTTGTTTTAATACATTTGTATAATATTAAAACATTTTGGTTTATTTCCTAATGAAATTGTTGTTGAACAAATTCCCTCTCTTCATTTTCGTTTTTTTTTAATAAAATGGAAAGATATTATCTTTTCCTCCATATTTTTATTTTTGTGACCTACTCTTAGCCAGCTGACAAATTAGTGACTTATTTTTGACACTAGAGACGTGAGACAGCGTGCTGAATACCAAATAGTCTCAAAATCCAAGTTCATCACCAAAAGTCACTATTAGTGACTAGAGACCGCTTACTGAATGCCAGGGTAAGAACGTATATACGTTCTTTCATAAAGCTACAATCCAATCCGGTGCAAGCCCTTATGAACTTTTTTTTTAATATTGCCTTTATTAGACTAAGGGCCAGATTTTCAGTGCCAGTTAAAACTTAGATTAAGTTAACTGAGTTAAAATTGAACAGCTGGCTGACATTTGATTGGCTGATCTTAGTTTAAACCAGCCAGATCGGGCGTTTAAACTGAGTTTAAACTACGACCGTGCACTGAAAAACTGGCCCTAATTCTTAAAACTTTTCAACGAAATTTTTGAGGTATATGTATATGGATTTATGATTTCTCGACGGGGTTTTCATTCACCCTCGGAATTTTACTTTCATCAGCTGTTTTGTGAATGCGAAATGTGACGCAAAGCTGTCAAAATGCTACAATTCCGAATTCCTAACAAAATGATATAATCGTGTTAAAAACAAATCCAAAATATCGAAATCGGTGGCCCGTGCGATGTATAATAGGCAGTCTCGGTTCATATTGCGTAGCATTTTGTCGACGCACTACAGCTACAGTAACGCTGAGTATCTCTCTACCAGCTCATCGCTGAAAAGCGCCAACTATTATCAAGCTCTTGGAATAGTACAGAGCTCAACCCAGAGCGAGATAAAGTCAGCATACTACAAACTCTCGATGCAATATCATCCGGATAAAAATAAAGGTTGTGAAAATTCTGCGAAAAAATTTCGAGAAATCACCCAAGCATATGAAGTACTAGGCAACTATCGCTTAAGGAGGCTATATGACAAAGGTATACCTTAGTTAATATTTTAACCAGTTCTATATGCTATATTTAATATTGTAGGCATTATACACACAGCGGGATCAACATATGCGCAGCCAACGGAGCACGAACCGGAAGAAGAAGACGATCCGGAAACAAAGTTTTACAAATCTAGATTTAAGAAATCAAAAGTTTCCGATGAAATGGGACGCACGCCCATTTATGATTTTGATGAGTGGTCTCGCGCTCATTACGGTAAATCCTTTCAAAGACGGCAAGATGCCAAACAGAAATTTGATCGCAAGAAAGCTCAGAACCGCGACCATGTATTAGCTTTACAAAACGAAATGGTGCTTTTCGGATTCGTATTTCTTGCAGTGGCCATGTACGCCGTATTTTACACTGAGTCGTCACTAGACACACCAAAGGAACGCGCTATTCGAGCTGCAGAAAAAATGAAAACTGACATTGAGGGTGAGAAGTCAATAATGAACGCCACGTCTGCAAGCCCAGAAACATAGTTGTGATAAAATATCAGGAAAGATTTAGAGGCAATGTGTATAGAAATTCTATTTTTAACTACATACATATATTCAAGCTGTAGGCGTTTTTATTTTTAATTCTACATATCCTAGAAGAATTGTAACATAAATGTATGGTTAGTATATTTTGATTTAATACATAAAACAAATTGTTACCATTTACTTCGCTAAAATTTTCCACTTCGTTTGCGGCCCGTATATTTTGTGTCAGGGCGTGTGTCACGACCTTGTCGTCGCCTGCGTTCCTTTTTAGCCAAAATCCATTCACGCGATTTTTTCATTGGCTTGCCTCGGGCTTCTCGGCACATATCACGTTTTTTGATATAACTTATTCGTTTTTCCTCTTCTTCCGTTCCTAAAATAAAATGTAGTAATTAATATTTAGACTACGTTTTAAAGAGAAGACTAACCTAGCGCTTTTGGCATCGGCGCGGTTCCGCCGGTCATTAAAACTAGAAAATACTTTTTTGCTTTGGTGGAATTGGGGTAATCAACCACTAAACCACCATAAAAACCTGCTTTCATGGCTTGAGATGTGACCATTTCAATTTGATCCGCGTTTTCGGGATAAAACTGAAATACAGCGCGCGCTGTACGTGTCAAGCAGGAGAATAACGTAGAAAAGAATTTATAAAGTCTTTTATGCGGATTGTGTGAGCTTTTGTCAGCATTGCACAACCATTGCAGGGCAGAAATTGATATTGCTCCATCGAAAGTACCCGGCCTGAACGGCATACCCTCTCCCATATCCGCTAACAGGAGATCGCCTGCTACATCCCGTTCGCAAGCTATATCCAACATCGCTTTCGAGATATCTACACCAACCCAAATATGATCATTGTCATCAAGAACGCTGCCCGATAACCCTGAGCCGCAACCAATGTCTAATATAAAACACTGTTCATCTTCATCCAGTGTAAGCAATTCATAGGCTCGTTCAGCCATCTCAATTTGAATTTCAATAATTCGAGTGCTGTAAATAAAGCATCATATTTACAAAAAAGGAACTAAACACGCGTATATGTACCCACTTGGTTGAGTATTTTTTAGCCTCATCGCTGTTGTAGAACTGAAAACAATAAATAAAGTAAATTATTATGGGCTAAAAGAAATATTGAACACTTTTACAATTTCAGGTGGAGCTGAGTGCTCTGGTCTTCTTGCCATATTCACTAATTTCCGTAAAATATGAGGAGTTTTGTAGTAAATGAGATAAATTTCTATATTGAGTAAGTTTATTTTGTTTTCACGTCCACGTGGGATTCAAATAGAGGACAAAGAAATCTTTTCAATACCCCGTTTTATTTTATTTTCTCTTTTCCGTTTTTGTTTTGATTCCTTCTTCAAACAGCTGTTTGTAAGAGGTATGTTCAACGCCATTATGCAAGTTTTGTTTTGATCCCTATAGTGGAGATTTTCCTTCAGAAAAAACTGTGGATTATAAACATAAATAAATTGCGAAATATTTAAACGATAATTCTTTTGGTAGTGCATAATATTATAAATGGCATTTGCTCTGAGAAATCTGTTCAGTCCCAAATGCTACAGGTACATTCTATGTATGCCTACATGAGTTTTCTTATATAAAATAGTTATCTTTACAGACAAATATGTGCGGCATCGCGCTGTAATTCAATATACCAGGAAACCTTTTCCACTAAGAATGCTGATATAACTGAAGCCGTTACATTAGAACACCCGAAACCCAGTCCAGGGGGGACAAAATTAGTTATTAGCGATTCATGTAAGAAGCGCCTGCTGGAAATATCTGGCAATGGGCGTTCTTTTCTACGCATCACCGTGGAAGGCGGCGGCTGTTCAGGATTTCAGTACAAATTTGACTTAGACAGTAAATTGAATTGTGATGACATAGTTTTCGGCGAGGAAAATGCAAAAGTTGTCATAGACAGTATATCATTGGAATACTGTGCTGGTGCCACGGTCGACTACCATACGGAATTAATACGCTCTGGATTTCGGATGCTAGCAAATCCGCAAGCGGAGCAAGGTTGCTCATGTGGTTCTTCATTTTCAATAAAATTGGATTAGAAATAAGAACTAAATTTCAATTGTCGTTGTTTATTGTGTATTGCAGCACTTATATGTAGTAACTTTGTAAACGGAATAAAAGTTAGTATATCAGCATTATCAGGGAAATACTGTTTAAACAAAAAATAACAGGTACGGTGCTAGTGTTATATCGCAAGTAAAAAAGGCGGAGCCATATTTTCAACAACCAAAGTAACATACTATAGTGTTATTGTACCTTATCTTTTTTACCTTTGTAATATTTATTGGTTTAATTTTGTGATTCGTATGCTTATGTCGAGAAACTGGTTTTAGTATAATGCGGCATTTCCTTTATCCTTTAAACGACAAGGAATTTTTTGATGAAACTTAATAAGAATATTGACTTACTAGTATCGGAACTATTTCTGGCACGTTTATTTGTCAAAAGTTCTTCAACGGCTCGGCGCCAGGGAGTCATTCGCAGTCGTATGCTGCGAATGCCGCATTATACTAAAGCCAGGCTTTCGACATAAGCTACTTTTCCATGTGAACACAGAATTTATTGTTGCTTCCGTTCAACAATAAAAATATATTGTTTAAATGCATATTTACATATTAGCGTGGGTTGAAAATCCGCTTTTTTAGAATCTTGATTGATAATAGCAAAAATATGGTTCATTTCGCTTTAAAAAAATCTGTGTGAAATTTGGATCAAAGTTCAATATGCTCAAAAAATAAAAATTAACAAATAGACCTTTTTTGTAGAGAATCGACGTTAGCTAAGAAAAAAACTTTTTTAGTACTTGAACTTTGATGGACTTGGGCGAGCCTAGGATATTGACCAAAAATTTTCACATTTCACACAGATTTTTTTTAGAGCATAATGAACCATATTTTTGCTATTACCAATCCAAATTCTTAAGAAGCGGATTTTGGGCCCACGCTATTACATATGGAATCTTGTGTGGATTCAACTTTCCAAAAATACCTTTTTTGAAAAATTAAATTTATTGTAGAAAACAAAAACTAAGTTATAAACTATTTTCGTGTTTATTAGTTTTTATAAATCGTTATAAAGTTACACATTTAGAAAATATCTATTTTTAGATGATTTTTTTTTTCAATTTATAAATTTCTTACACAAAATGCATCAAGCTGAAATATGACATGTGGTATAACTGTTCGTGTTCTTCATCTTTCATCATCTGCCGCTGCGTAAAGGTTCGATAGTAATCTTAATTATAAGTTCACTAAATATTCAACAATTTCGGTTTGCTAAGCTAATCAAAACGATGTTCTCATAAATATTTGCATATCGGAACAAACACGACATTCATCTTTGGAGGAATTTACAATTATTGTTTGCCATGAAAGGCCTTTACTAGCCTGTTTGTGTTTGCATTCTGTCACAGGCGTATCTTGTATATACATACAGGTGAATACATGCATATATATTATTTACAAGCAGCTAACTGCTCACTTAAATTGATCACCTGTTCCGTGAGAACACTTATCTGCTCTTCGTAATTAACACGTGTCGTTGCCTAATAAAATTAAGTTATGATTAGCTTTAGTAGTGCGAGTTATGCATGAAGGTTCTTACCAAGTCTTCCTCTAACATTTGTAATGCCTGATTTATGCTTCCCATTTGTTCATCTTTTGCTTTTAACTCCTGTGTTGCATTTTCCAAACAGATTTGGAAATGTTCTACTTCTATTTCATACGAGGAAATACGAGATTCAGCCAAATACTTTGCTTTCAGGAGATCTTCGAATTTTTGGCTAAATGTGTTATAAATAAGTAGTTCTTTCGTAGGCGGCACTATTGGTTCTTTAATCGATTCCCGTACGCTGTAAGAATGAACATAAAAACAAGTTCAATACCAAGAAATTTTTTTTGATATCAAATAAAAATTAATGATTCGAAAGAGTTTTACTATATAGAAGTTAATATAAATTACTACCTCGCATTTTTTTTCTCAAATACCTTTTGTCGTCCACTGAAATGGGCTTCACCACTAAACCAGCTGCTGTACTGCTACAGCTGCAGTTCTTATACTCCGCTACAGCAGCATCCATAGCAGCGGCTGACACGGTTGTTGATGCATTATCTTTTAATTCGATTCCATTTCCGTCATTCATAATAACTGTTTGTTTTAATTTCGCCATTTCGTATTGTGTACGCCAGTGTACCATTTCTTTTTCTAGACAAGAAATACGTTCATCGGCTGTTGCGACAGCATGTGCGTTGGCTGTAGACAGTGCGGAGGGATGATGATGATGTGGGGTAGCAACATGTAAAGGGGTGTGATCACTACCCGAAACGCTAAGGGCATCCTCACTGCCCAGCTACAAGCAAAAGAAAACGAAATTATAGGTATTCAAATTATTAAAGTAATCTCGTAAAAGTGGGCTAAAGCTGCTTTTCACATACAGTGCCGGACAAAAGTATTTGCACAGAAAATTTTTCGCAATGCATGCAACGTTTTTTATTCTAATTGCTTATTGATGACTTTTATTTAAAAATATAGTTCATAGTACAACAAAAACATAAAAATTAAATCTAAACTTTGTGCAAACTCGGGAAAATTCAATAAATTTCCGTACTAATTTACAACTTTCAAATTAGATTTTTTAGATTTTTTTAGATTTTTAATACTAGGTATGCACTTTTATAGCCCATTCAATTTTAGCATAACAAAGTTCAGGTTTGAAGTTGCTAAAAATGGCAATGCTTTTTGACAATTTTTTTCCTGACGGTATTTCTCCCATACAAAAAAAAAATTGTCGAACATACTGTATGGGAGGGTCGTTGGACAGTTGCTAATTTAGAGATAGTAAACAAGGGGCACCATTTCAGCAATTTAAAACATGCTCAACTTGATGTCATTAAGCTTTCGATAAAGTTAATCTTAACATTTTGTTTTATAATCTTGGTAAATTCGGCATCACTAGCTCACTACTTAAATCCTCTAGAAACTTTCTGTCTAATGGGAAGTTGGTGGTAAGAATCTTCTTCCTCTTCTTATTTTACTTTATTGGCGCTATAACCGATTTTGGTGGACCCAAAACAGCACGCCAGTCGTTTACTTCAGTGCCAACTTACGCCTATTGAAAATGCCAAGTGAAACCAAGTCCTTCTGCACCTGGTCTTTCCAACGCAGACGAGGCCTTTCTCTTCCTATTTTACCAGCAGAGAAAGATTCTGCGAAAAATTTACGGGCCATATTATAAATAGAGTCCGATCGATTAATCGGCCGATGCCGAGGCTAGCATTGGCCAACAGAATCGGTTTCGGCCGTTTTTGGGCCCGGCATCGGCCAATTAATCGGTCGGACTCTAATTATAAATGCAACTTCGGGCTTACTGCAAGAGGCTAATGTTGGTCCTCTTGCTATTATTGCTCTTCTTAAATGACTCCTCCACGGTTCAAGTGGTTACGGTGGCTAGATTTTGCTGATAGTGTAAAACTTTTTAAACTTATAAAAGACAATACGAACTATCAAAACTTTCAACGTGAATTAGATGCAATAAAAGAATGGTGGCTTAAAAGCCCGATCTGGCTGGTTTAAACTAAGTTCAGCTTTTCAAATTAAACTCAGTTTTCTTAATCTAAGTTTGAACCGGCACTGAAAAACTGGCTCTTAGGGATCATCTTTGATAGCAAACTAACATTCTCACCACATGTTGACTAAATTGTTAGCAAAGGATATTTAATTTTTGGGTTTATAAAACGCGCTCAATGAAATGTACTATCCTTATAGTAGCCCTACTGGAACATCCGATTTCGCTTTAAAGTATGCCGCCTTACTAATCAAGAAGGGCATTGCTGAGACTGGGAGCACTGTCGGACAGGAAATTCTTCTTGTCTATTATGTTTGCATTTGCTTTGCTTACTCTACAATTATGAACGTAGTTTTAAGCTTTTAATTTAGGCTACATACATAACATCCTATTCTTATAATACAAGCTTACCATACTAACTGCATCGACCAACTTAGCTTCAAGTTCCGAATTTCTTTTTTCTAGCGTTTCCATTTCACGACGTAATCGTTTTTCTGTCTCTGTGAATTCAGCAACACGCTTATCTAGCATTTGTTCCAAACTGGCAATGCGTTCGTTATGAATTTGCAGATCTCGCTCTTTGTCATCAATCTTAAATTAAAAAGGGGACTTTAAAGCTTATGTACAATAAAAATTCATTATCCCAAACCATTGTGGTTAGTTCTGCGTTTTCCATTATTTTCTTTTGAAGTTCTTCGAAAATCAGAGCATCCTGTGCCAAGTCTCCAACAGCTCCAGTAACTCTTCCTTCTGCTGACTGCAATGGTTCGCCCTTACTACATTTATCGCGTTTATTGCGCCCTTCATGCGTTGCGATTTCATCTTGCAAAACTGCTACTCTATGTTCTAACTGCCTGTTTCGAAAACCCAAAGAGTCCACTTCTTGCTCCGCCCGTCGAAGTGACGTTTCACTATGCCGCAATTGTTCCCGTAAGCCGTCTCCCTTTGACTGTTCATCTAAAACCGCTTTTCTGAGTACACTAGGCACGCGCTCGTAGCTTCAAAGAAATAATAATGTTAATGTATTGTGTTGATCATCCTGCAAAATGTTCAAGGGGCGTACTTTTGAGTATTCGCTAGCCAACTTTTGATATTTGGCTTCTGGTGTTGCCGTCAATTCTAATCTGTCTTCCATTCCGCTGAACATTGTTAATCTCCCAGTGATAGCAATTCACTTTCTTCTCATTATTTTTCATGTATGTATTTATATTTAAATTATTTCCATATTAATCTTCGGAATATATCCGGAATTTCTATAAATTTTATTTTTGAAACTTCTTTGTCCTTTATTTCAGGTGAAATTCCATTTCTATTTTGGGACACGATTGATACCCTGTTGGTGTCGTAGTTGATTAAATTTATAAATAATTATATACTTAACAATCTCCAACGAGCACGATATCACTTATCTGAACTATTATTTCACATTATTATTCTGCTAGATTTCTTATTGCCTTATTTTTTCATATGGTTAAATTAAATGTTCAGGTTGCTTAACCAAGGCGATAAATTCTTACACGACACTACTTTATTGTGAATGAGTCACGGCAAAACAGAGAACGTACGTTCTCTGAGGTGGCGTTACTGGCGAATCTAATTTTCGCCGCGGTACTTCTGAATGTCAAAATGATGTGTTTGTTGTAATATGAATTCGCTTTGTTTACAACAAACACATCATTTTGACAATGGGATACCGCGGCGAAAATCGAAATTCGCCTTAACACCACCTTGTATAAATTCGCCTTGATTTACACGTTTGACGTTTATTTGCAGAATTGACATTTGTTTTCTCGAAGCCGCTTTTGCACGATCGTAAACAAATAAATTTTTCATTAAATATTTATTTAAACCATTAAATATGTCGGCGGGGTCAGTAGATTTGAGTTCATATCGAGATCAACACTTCAAGGTAAACTTTTTGAAATAAAATTTTGTTTAACTTGCGGGTTATAATCTTCGCAAACTTTCAGGGCTCGCGCACGGATCAAGAGCGCTCGCTGCGTGAATCTTGCACATTATATGTGGGAAATCTTTCATTTTATACAACAGAGGAGCAAATTCATGAATTATTTTCACGTTGCGGAGAAGTACGACGTATTGTAATGGGTTTAGATAAATACAAGAAAACTCCTTGTGGATTTTGTTTTGTCGAATACTATATGCGGACTGATGCAGAAATGGCAATGAGGTAAGGAAGGTAAATGCAACTAAAACGCATTGTTACCAACGTTTTCGCATTAGATACGTCAACGGAACTCGTTTAGATGATCGCCTCATCCGTGTTGACTGGGATGCTGGCTTTATAGAAGGACGGCAGTATGGTCGTGGCAAAACTGGTGGCCAAGTACGCGACGAATATCGGACAGACTACGATGCCGGCCGAGGAGGTTATGGAAAGTTGCTGCAGCAAAAAATTGCGCCAAATACAGACAATCGTTGAATTCGTTTTTTTTTTTTTTTAATCATAGCTTAGAATTTATACATAAATATAAAAAATGAAAACAAAAACTTATAACTCGGTTCTACGTCCGCCCAAATATGGCCCCTTTTTTAGTTTTTTATATTGTTTCTTTAATTTCTTTGGGGCTTGTTTTCCAGATGCCTCATAGTAGGGATTCACATAGTTAGACGTACGTCGATCTTCATTTATTTCTTGAAGCAAAAGATCCATCAATGTTATTGTCGTTTCATCAACCAGATGCGTCAGAGAGTTCACAAATTCGTTGCACCAAGTCAGCGTTGATTTCCAAAGTGATATATTCTTGCCAAATATCCGGCGACTTATTTCTGGAAAATGTAGCAAACTTTCAGCGGCAATGCAGCAATTTTCCAAAGTGAATGTGACGGCATCTTGTAGTTCACTACTCTGGGGAAATCCCTCGCGTGACGCGTTATAACCATTGGAAGTCAGTGTGGCATTCTTCTCTGTTATTACCTGTTCGACATTATACTACCGTCATTGTACTAGTTAAACATTTTAAACTTTAGCAATTAATACTTCAAATATTTTCCTATAGGCTATTTGTAATAGTTTGAAGTTCTTTTCGTAGTTTTCCGATGCCAACATGCTCCTAATCATTAATTGATGCTCTCTTCGGCGTTCAGCAAACAACTTTGCATCTAAAAGATATAGCATAAATAAATTTGGTATTCACACATTGTACATACATAAATATGTACTTACAAACACTAGCTGTTAATAACGAATTGTTTGCGCCAACCTCTTTACTTTCGCTATTCTCTATAGGTATCCTAGAATCCTCATTCCTCTGATCAGCAGGGAGAATACCATACAAAACCAAGAAACTTATACGTCAAATACATTATTCCCGAAATTTTTAATTTTTTTGTTAACACTCAGCTGTATCAAGACGAATTAATATAAGGTGATAGCAGGAGTACAATAACAAAAATTTACATGTATTTTCCCACCAAACAATTTGTGTTGCCAGCAATAAGAAAACGTGCCGCCCTCGGAAACAAATTTATTGCCGGTAATATTGCCATCGAATCGATTTCCTATTACCGGTCGCTCTAAAACGTCCGCCGAAGGCAACTCGCCTGGGCGAGTCGTTTTCTTATTACCTGAATGAGTCCTTTTCTTATCGCTTCAGGCGATTTTTGCAATAATTTTATTCTTTTTAATACTTCATTTATTTTTTTGTACCAAATTGCAACTTACAATCGGAATTAATTCATTTTCTCGCTGTGGCTTCCTATTTTTTCAATCTTGTCCTTGGGCATAATTTAGATGCTTTTGGCCAATACTATTGACGCCATATTCATAAGTTTCGGAATTTTTGAGAACTTTTTTATTCAAAATTTGACGAAGTGATGTTGCCGATTTGTCACCACAGCAATAAATCGGTGAGTCGCCAATGTGATACGATTGTTGCCATTGACGATTGTTGCCTATTTCTCATGTTTTGCATGGTGGGCAGAAGCCGTGCGGCGAAACACATACACAAAATCAGCTGAGCTAGTAACACCACCTTATATAAATTCGCCTTGAGCTGTATCGTGTGCTTAATGGCAGGGAATCACAGCCATGGATAACTAGATACAAGGCGAATTTATATAAGGTGGTGTTACTAGCTCAGCTGATTTTGCGTATGTGTTTCGACGCACGGATATCATTGCATTTTTAATTCACATTACAGATTTTGACAGTTTATACCGCCTAAGCAAAACAAAATACATGTAAATTATTGTTTTTGTACTCCTGCTATCACCTTATATTAATTCGCCTTGGTTTGTATTTTTTATAACATTCTCCAGTAGAGCCACTGTGACGAAAACATGTATGGGCATTTAAAAAGAAATTTATGGAGAAACTTTTGATTAAACACCACGAACAAAAGTTGCAATATTCTTCATATCTATTTTATTTTTCACTGTTTATATTGCCAGAAAAATCGCATTTAGTTACAAATACTGTTTTATAGTAATATTAAAAAATGCGGGAAGAAGAAATCCACTGAATTCAATGTGATGCATTTTCCACACATCTCGTGGTAGCTCGCCACTTCGCGTGTCAGCTGTTTATCTGCCCAGGGATTGACAGTGCTGCCAAGTCCGAAAACGAGTTCCTGGGCGCGCTCTCAGAAAAAATGAGAGTGTCATATCTAGTTATCCATGTCACAGCTGATACAAGGCGAATTTATACAAGGTGGTGTTGATGGCGAATTAAATTTTCACCGCGGTACTACTGAATGTCAAAATGATGTGTTTGTTGTAAACAAGGCGAATTCATTTTACAACAAACACATCCTTTTGACATTAAGAAGTACCTCGGCGAAAATCTTAATTCGCCATCAACACCATGTATAAATTCGCCTTGGTTCTTTCCCGTACGCAACGCGGGTTCCCGCGGGTGCCCAAAATAGCCCAGAAAGCATTCCCGTACTCAACAGTATGAATGCGCCTTGTTTACACAAACACATTAGGTTTGTATAGTAACCAATAGTCAGTACTAATTTGTACTGGAACCTGCAAATTTTTACTGGAAAAGTGTATGATAACCCAAAAAATTTGCAAGAGAGCAACAAATCGAGAGCGCAACAACACGGGAGAGCTGCAAATTCTTGCTAGTGAAATTTCTACTAGCAGAAATTAGCTAGCAGAAGAAGAAGAAGAATAAATGTCAAAAGCCGCCATTTGTTGAATTGGTTTAGCACAAACAAAAGTAAAATAAGTGAAAATTGAAATATTAATGATGTACTAGACTGTGTAAGTGCTTGTGTGAAAAGCAAAGAGTTTAAAACCGATTTATAAATAGTAAAATGTTTACAGCAGAATATCAAAAGGGTGAACAACTATTCCCTTGCAAGTTTTTACTAGTTTTGCGTTCAGTAACTTTTTCTGCTAGTTTTCTCTTCTTGTCAATTTTACGCTCTTTTTTGCTTTTACGCTCTGGCTGCAATGTTTTACTGGAGAAGTTAAGAGCGAAATACACCACACAAGCGGTTTGACAAACCAAGCGAAATTTCCCTTTGCTTCAAGCCATTTGTGCTGTGTATGGGGGTGTTTGAAGGTTTGACGGCGGTTTGTCAAACCTTCAAACACCCCCATACACAGCACAAATGGCTTGAAGCAAAGGGAAATTTCGCTTGGTTTGTCAAACCGCTTGTGTGGTGTATTTCGCTCTTTACTATACAAACCTATTATTTTGACATTAGGAAGTACCGCGGCGAAAATCTACTTTACTTTTTCGTTATTTCGCTCTCTGTGAGCGTAATTCTTTCAATTAAAAATTAATTTTCTCTAAATTTAAGATTAGCAATTAGTGACTATTTTTGTGACTTGAGACGATTGGGATATTCAGAAGGAGAGAGTCACAAAAAGTCCACCAAAAATGTGTGGTGAAAGCAAACACAGACAATCAACTGATAGTGTTTATGTATGCCTTTTGCCCGCGCCGCTCAAATAGTCGCAATGGCCGAGTGGTCAAAGCATTAGGCTGGCAGCCGAGAGAGTCCGGGTCCAAGTCCTCCTAGGCCGTAGAGGATATTTTATTTTTTTTATATAGTATTTTTTTATTAGTTTTAATTTTTTTAACAATTTTTAGATTTTAATGTTTTAAAAACAAAAAAATTAAATTGTTTTCAATACATTTGTATGATATTAAAGCATTTTGGTTTATTTCCTAATGAAATTCTTGCGGAACAAATTTCCTCGCTTCATTTTCGCGTTTTTTTTTAATGGAAAGAAATAAGCTTTTCCTCCATACTTCTATTTTTGTCACTTTTCTTTGGTTTAGTGCTTTTTCAAGTTCAAAACTTGGCAGCACGATGTAAGTATCGATGCCAAAATTACTGGTATCGATCGAAAAGTATCGAGTATGTACTTGTATTTACTCGTATCGTTTCATCCGTACTAGTGCATTTCTCGATCATTTTGCGCGGAAGAAAAGAGGAAAGAGAAATTTTAGACAAAAATTTAATACAAAAACTTGAACCTTGGATTGGTTAGTGAAATAATTACAAATCCCGCGAATAAAGCTGAAAATGTTAGTTGATAACAGAGACTATCGAAAACAATACAAACGCGAACAGGTTAGGAAGAAACGTAAAGAAAAGGCTGAAAAGAAACTGGAAAAAATAATCCACTTGCAAAAATATAATAAACAAAAATCTGAAAATAGGATGGAAGCAAAAAATAAATTTGTCGATGATGCGTAAGTTGTACAAAAATCACGCAAGTACTTAATATAAAGGGAACTTGCGAGAACACCAACCGTTAAGTCTCGGATCGATAGGGCGGTATAAAGCTGAAGCTCCATAGCAGGTGTTACGGCTTTCGAAGTCCAGGATTTCAGGCGAGCAACTCCATGACCATAATGAAATAATGGGTAGGTTCCAAGGCACATTAAACAGGTAGTATCAGTAGAGCAAAAACAACATTTGCGTGTATTTTGTTGTTGCTTCTGGTATCGNATTTTTTCTTCTAAATCAAAGCGTGCCATGTGAAATACAAAAAATTATAAAAAATAAAAAATTGAAATTGGAAAAAATAAAAATTGATGCAACTTTCTTTCCTAGTAAATTTGTTTGCTTCTCGAAGCACTGATCCATCCTTTGCAAGGCCCAGTAATCAGCGGTCGTGCTGCCGAGTTGGGCAAACGTTCCAAAAGCTGCTATTCAATCCCTTGTTTTGTATGGGAACAGGTTTCACATGCAAATGGAATTCAGAATTTTTGTGAGAAAAAATTAAAAATATTTGACATTTTCGAGACCAAATAATTTGAAAATAAATCAAATCAGCTGCTCTACTGATACTACCTGTTCAATGTACCTTGGTAGGTTCAGAAGGCACAGCAGTTGAGTCCAACCGTTGCTAACAAAATAAGTGATCGTTATGCGTCTTCTGAACGGCTTGATGCATTAGCTGTCAAATTCAACTCTCAAGGGTACACACCAACATGTTGTCTCAAATGATCAGAAAAATATAACCGATCATCTAACACGCAGTTGATCAGAAGTATACAACAACGCGATCAGAAGGTGCAATCGCAACAGTTGCTGAGCTGTTGCGCCTTCTGAAAGTGCCCAATAGTTGCGTTCCCTATTACCACAATATAACCAGTAAACAACCTTCGGTGAATTTGGCGACTG
>NW_016167167.1:9879-22168 GCF_001687245.7 Rhagoletis zephyria | reverse complement strand
CATGCACCTACCGAGTGCAAGGGCGCACCTCTAACCGCTCGACCACGGCAGTTTAAGCGCTTACTCATCAAATTATGGACAGATTTTACGTCTTTCCGTGGGTTTAGAAATTTGTTTTCTACCTTAAAGCTGATTATTACTAGCGGCGAGTGGATCCCAGTCGGAAAAGTAGTGCATCTACATGCGTGATAAATAATATAATGTATTTCTTAAGAGTTCTCGATAATATTACTGCTAGCTATGTAATCAGCGTTCTAATGTTTTACTGATTATTTTTTCGATTACTTTGCATTACATTTTCCCACTGGGTATTATTAGCATGAGGATGAAGTAAAATTTTAGAAATGAGATAATGATGATGATGACGAAGGTGATGCTGACAATATTTTTCGTAGACTAAAAATAAAAAAAAACCTCTCATAAATAAATGAAATAAAATTAATAACTTTTTAAAAATAGACCTGATAGATACATCCTTATTTGCATACTTTCGTAATCACGTTAGTATGTATAGTAGTAAATAGAAATAAGTGACCATCCGTGTTTATTTTGAAGGATGCTCCTTTATTTTACCCCCGTTCCTTTACAATTTTCTTTTTCTATGGAAGCCCTTTGTATTTTATTTCTCTTACTGTCCTTTAATTGAGGTCCAGGTTTTTTGTAAGGGTTAATTTTGAAAAAAAAATAATGTCAACAATTAAAATGTCTCTTATGAAATAGAATGAAAATAAACGAAGAAATATTTCAAATATTTATGTATATATTTTTCTATGACAATAAAGATACTTTGAGTAAAATTTATTGTTTTCAAAAGCACAGAAAAGCTTATGTCCCAAGATCGAGCTGCACGCTGGGTTTGAAACACGCCAGTTCCAGTGAAAAAGAATACTAAACCTCTGGTGGAATCAGCTAAGCATGTTTTTAAATTTGACTATGACTAAAGGATATGCGCTTGAAATGTCAGATCCCTAATTGGAAAAGAGCCTCTCTCCGACTAGCAGATGCCCTCGAAAACACTAAACAGCCGACTGCAAGTTAACCTATATACCTTTTAACTAAAAACCTTGAACTAACAATTAAAAAAAAGTGGACTTATAAAATAAAAATGCGGAAATGACCGCTACCTATTCTTCTATGTTGTGTAATTTGTATAGCTGTACCGATTACCATGAGCTCAGTGGAACAAAATATGTATCGTTTATAAATTCCATTTATAAAAAATGGAATGCGCGGCGGCGCAAAACTGTAGTTCCCTATATTGGTGTGACAACATCAAAACGGACACCACCACTTGGAGGAGAAGCTGGGCCAAACACTTAGAAAAACGTGTAGACGCTAAAGAAAAATGTTATTATTATTATACACTATTAATATGGTCACCGTACATTTACTACATACATAAGTGCATATCGACGTCTCCAAACCATACTATGCTAAGTCGGACTAAGTCTAAGGTGACTTAGCATGGTATGGTTTGGAACTGTCGATATGTTCATACATACATGACCGCTTTAATGTATATTTTGGATGAATAAAAGATATCGAGGACATATATTCAATACCCTCTATCTGGACTTTTCACAAACATGAAATTTTAATATTGAATTGCAAAGTCAGAATTAACATCAGTGATGACAGGTAAGTCCCAGATGGGTTCTAATATCACAAAGTAGTTTTTGTGAAAATTGCAGATAGAGGGTATTGAAAATAAGCCCTCGATATGTAAGTTTCTTGGTCATGATTTTGAAAAAAAAAAAAACGTATCAAAACAACTTCTTTAACATATACGATTATACATTCAAAATAACGATTTTACAAATAACCATACATATATGCATGTATATGTAAGTTGTGTATAAGAAGTTTTCATGCTTTCATATTTATGTGGGTCAATAATTTTTTAAGAGGAAATTAATACTTTGATTTTTACAAGCTTTTATTTAACTTCACTTAAACATACATATATACATATGTATGTATTTATGTCCTGGAATTTTGCAATGTATGTATATTTTACCAACTTCCCGATGAGCTTGAGATTTGAGACTTCAAACTTTCCCCATAACCCGATGGCAATGCAATATGAAATAATCCGCTAGGCGGCGCAGGAGTCGGGACATTTGGAAAACTCGTATTTATGGTCCGATTTAGTTCATACTTAGAAAGCTCGTTTTAATAATATATATTTTTACTGTTAACTTATTACCTGGTACATATGTTAAAATATTTACCTACAAATTGATTTAACACTGCAAAGACGGACAGGGGTCATCTCACCCATTTTCATACTTGATTGCCAGTTAGTTTTTTAAATTAGTATTTCGGTATTTTTGTTCAAAACGCATAAAATTTTAATTAAAAGCATTCCTATTTTGTTGATGTGTTTCAAACTTAAATAAATAGTACAACTACCTAAAGAGACGGATAGGGGTTATTTCACCCCATTGGCAAAACATGTATATTAAAGTTACCTTTTTGTTACTAAAATAAGAAAATAAAAATGCACTTTTAAATTTTATTTTATTTATAAAATGAATAAGCAGTTTTTAATGAAATTATAAATTTTTGCTACTAAAATTTATTTTAAGGCATTTGGGTCATATACAGGAAAACCGCGGACAAGTGAATCAAATTTCTTGTTCCGTAATAGATCTTTATCGCCAAAGATGAACCAGGCCGATAGTAACTAATTCCCCACCAGTCCAAAATCGGCGAAATGTGGTGCCTTTAAAAAAAAACTATTTCATTTCACTTTTTCCATTAGAAATCTATATCTAAGGTGACTAATTTAGAACTGGCTTGGAACTATCGAAAAAGGAATGCAGCGGGGGTATTTCGTTCAAATGCGATTTCATTCTGCACTTCGCAGATGCTTCTCATAGCTTGATAATACAAAACAAGAATTTGCTTAACATTTTAACATTTTGGGAACGTCTGCAATCTACCCAATAACAGCAAGCACCTTTGTAAACTCAGCTATAGCCAAAGATATGTAAACGTACATTTCTTACAATCATTCAAACAAGTTTAATTTCAAATTGCAAACACATTTCTTAGAAAATAATTTAAAATCGGACATACGGACGAACCAAAAAGATTGAAAGATCATGATACACTTTTTCTTTCGTCTGTCGATTTTAGAACTGGTTCGGAATAGAATTTAGGACTTGTTCGGAACTATCGAAAACGGGATGCAGGGGGGGGGGGNAGGACATCACCATGTGAAATTCACCAGTTGTTTGCATGCAAAAGAGATTTATCGCGATACAGCACTGGGTCTAAATGTACTAGAAGCGCACCAGTTCAAAACTAGAGATTTTTTCCACAGGGTATTGTACATCCGTCTTTCCATGTATGCCGATTTTTCAGCCTTTCTAAATCCGAATTTGACATTATTTTTGTATATTTAGTACCGCTTTCACACAAAAAAAAACGTTTATATTTGCATGGAAATGGCCCAACATTTTTTGGAAATACATTTTGTTTATTCATTTTATTTATTTTTTTGATAAAAATACGTTCCTAAAACTTTCTTCGCAATCAGAAAGAAAAAAATATACTAGACTTAAAAAAATTTCCGATTTTTAGCAAAAACTCAATCATTGTTAGATTACTTATTTGAGTGGCCCACGAGTGAGGTTTCAAAACTGCCTTTACATTTACTGAATATTACAAGAACTGGAAGAAGAACTAGGAAGAAATTTTTGGGCGATGTCTTACTTAAAAAAAACTGTTTTACGTAGGGTTCAGAAACCCAGTTCTCTGTGTTCAGACATTCTTTACACTTGACTTTCATCCTCTCGGCCAAGACGAGATGGGAACCGCTATAATGCAGCTTGAAAACAACAAAACCGCTAGAGCCGACACTCAAATCTGGAGACGAAGAGCTGGCAGGGTTCATATACCAGAATTTCGTCTAATGCAGACATATTTACCAGTTCCTGTTTCAATTTTATTTACTGGCTACCCAATTTTTTTTTGACTAGCGCAGAATAGACCAGTCGATATAAAAAATTACAAATCTTGAGTCAATACACTTTCGTAAAATTTGTGCGACATGTGCTTTTTGATTCCTTATTTTTTCTCTTTAAAGAGAAAGAAAGACAATATTTTTATTAGGTTTATAGTCTTTATGTAATTTGGTTATTCCTGAGAAGTAGTTTCGGTATTTAGGACTTAATATATATTTCGATTCTAATTTCTTACGGATTTTTTTTATCCTTAATCGTATGAGTGTTCGCTTAAATAAATATGTGTTTGTATATTATATGTATAATTTTTTTTTTTAATTTCTGCCATTCGTAGTTGTTGCATCTTTGAGTGCTCAGCATTTGAAGCGAGAAAAATAACATTTCGAAAATTCCATTTCTAAAAATATGTTGGAAATTAACCTAAGTGATACACCTACATCCACATTGAGTGCGCTAACAAGCAAGGCAACCATGACAACAGTTCGTAGCAAAGATGTTTTCAGTTGTCGGATCCACGGATTTTATGAATTTCACTGCTACGATATATGTATGTATGTATGTATTTATAAGAATGTATATTTGTATATACATGTGCAGTCATAAAAATGTTTGCAGAAAAGAGATGCCACTTCATTTTAGCAGATTGCTTCCACAAGCTGAATCGGAACTCGTCTAATACATCACTTTCAGTAAAAAAATATACTATTTGGTAAAGGAAATCCCGAGATTTTGAGTGAATCGCTTGTGTTAGGCTTTATTCTGTCTCAAAAGATGCGAGACCGCATCCCTCAATTCCCTCAAATCTGGCAACACTAAACACTTGGAAAAAATACACACATACATATGTACGTATGTAGGTATGCATATACACATGTGTTGCTTATAATTTTAATATATCTCTTTGCACCTTAATAAAAGTTGATGCGAATAATGCTGAAAAACTGAATTGGAAAATAAATTTTTCTTGGTTGAGATTTTTGTAACGAAAAATTTCTTCAGCACCGGCGAATGTTAGCCAAAATACCTATGTATGTATGTAGATGATATCAGAGTGCACATTTTAAAAATATAATATATAATGTGTGTATGAATGTATGTGTGTGCGCATATTTCGATATAACATTTGATTAGGTAATCAGAATCGAATTCAATAGAGTTTGTGCTACAAGGTAAGGTGGTAAGGATATTTTGCCTTCCGGCAGTGATGAAAAGTAGTAACGATTTACCAGAGATCGAAAATAACCCTCTCCACTTATTTTTTATGGTGTTTATCACAGACACAAACACAAATCTCCCAAGCAAAATGTGTTTCTCACCGTGCTAAATCCCTCTGTGCGATTCTTTTTGTGTTTTAAGCTGTGGGTTATTTATCAACCGCTTAAATTTCCCTTAGGCAAAGACACTTTGGCAAGGACTTTTATATTTAAGTGTCCTAATTTGTGGGTTATTGAAAGACAGAAAAATATAAATGGAAGTAAAGCGTTAGGCATTTTTTTGCACGACATATACATACACACATAAATGTGCGAACATTTATGACAAAGAAGAAAGGGTGCACATTCATAATATCATACACTGAAAAATAAGCTACTTTTTAATTTTGTTTTATTATATTAAGCATTTTTTCGTACATACATATATACCAATATAGCAGAATTCAATAATGGTATAGGGGCTATTATAATTTAGCATATGTATTTTGAGTTAGTTTCAGCCAAAAAATTAATTAAAGCACTTTGGGATTTTCGGGATTCTCGGAACTCATTCGGGATTTCGAGACTTCATCGAGATTTTTGGAGTCTTCACGACTACTTCGGGATTTTTGTACTATTTCGGGATTTTCGGGACACTCGGCATTATATAGGGACTTTTGGGACTATTTCGAGACTATTCGGGATTTTCGGAATCTTCGGGAATACTTGGAGATATTTGGAATATTTCGCGTTTTTCGAGACCACTTTGGGATTTTCGGGTTTCTCGGGACTAAATCGGCATCTTTGGGGCCATACTTCCGAAGATCCCGATATAGTCCTGAGAACCCAAAGTAGTCTCGAAGATTCCGAAAATCCCGAAGAAGTTACGAAAATTTTGATATAGTCCACTTTCATAGAGGAGAGGGTTATTTTCGACCTCTGCGGTTTACACATACACACACACACGCATACATATGTATGTATATGATATATATGTGTGTATGTCACTTGGAAGAAATATTCTTCCCGCTTCTCTTCTATAAATCCTGATTTCCTCGTTTTAAGTGAATTAAATACTCCCATTTTATTTAGTTACAAAACAATAAATATAAAAATATCTTCCTTGAGCATCATTCGTCATAAGTCAATTTCATTTAATGTGTCATGAAACACAGGAATTTACTTGTAGCCTCGGTCGAAATCGCACGTTTTATTTATCGTAGAATGAAATGTTTTGAAAAAATTAAGTCACACTGACTTGTAGACTAAAATACCTTCAATATTTTTCCTATATAAATTCTCATACATACAGTACACATTTGCTTGAGTGTATAAATAAAATAACTTTCTGTTTGTTTGCCCATTTTCAATTATTAATCATCGCAATATATTTGGATTATGACGGCCGTGCGTTCGTTCGTGTCTGAGCATTCTTCATACACCGCCAGCACCGTTCATGTTATTGCAAATAATTAATTAATAATTTAAGTTTGTGCGCAAAATATGTATGCGAGTGTATTGGCAAGCAAATGAGGTGTGCAAATAATTTATCAGCATTAAAAAATTGTCAATTGGTATTAAAAAGCTTACATTTTTTCCCAAATAACAACATATATTAAATACTAGCAGACCCGGCGAACTTCGTCCCGCCCAAAATTTTTATATATTTTATTGAAACTTTTTGGTCCAACATTTTCACCAACAATTCACGTTTACGATTTTCATTGGCACATTTGTCTGCTAAGATTAAGGTTTGGTGGTCATTTGCCGCTTTAAATAACCTAAGGAAAGTGTTATATCCGTTCTTGAAATTCTCCAGTTGTGCGGCATTTCATAGCACGGTTATTCGCAAAGCGAAATAAATTTTTTCCTCTTCACTCCCTGGCGGCAACAATGACCCGGTTCTATAGTGAATGTCCTAGAAGCTTTACAGTATAGTAGGTGGCAATTTCAAAATGGGTGCGAATCATTGTTCTACAGAAATGCAATATACATATACTTATTTCAGACGAAATACCTTAAAAGTTTGAACGCATAATAATATTGGAAAATCACATCCATTGGGCCAATTGCAACGCAGGACCGTCGATATACTCAATGGTGCAACAGGTCGATTTAATCTGACCTTCACGGCCCCTTTTCTCACTTGGCTATTTTTAGTAATAGCTCGACTTCAGCACCACTTGGCAGCACGTTTTTGCAATAGTATTGCATACATATTTAAAACATTAGCCAAATCGGATCATAAATAAGATTTTTAGTAATAACTCAACTACAGCGCCAACTGTCGGATTAAATTGTGAAACTAAACCATCCAGAGACCCACTCAAATACACAAAAAGTTTCGTTAAAATCCGTACAACCATTTAGGAGGATTTCACTCACAAACACACCTACAGAAGAATAAAAAAATTCATTCAAAGATAGCTAAAGGTCGGTACGTTTGTAGGCCTCACACCCCTTTTCAAATAGCCCAAATTTTCTCTATGAGTATAGGCTTGATTTCAACTATATACATATCTCCATACGAAGTTCCAGTACTGTACCATGAATACTTTCAGAGATATGCAGTATAAAAATTCGATTTATATGGGAGGTGCCACGCCCCCCTTTCCAAGAGCTGCCCTCTTTCTTCATGAGTATGCGATTGATTTCGTATATCTCCATACCAAGTTCCAGAACTCTACCAAGAACACTTCCAAAGATAGGCAGTATGAAAAATTCGGTTTGTATGGAAGATGCCACGCCCCCTTTTCCAATAGTTCCAATTTTTCTCCAAGAGTATGCGATTTATTTCGTACATCTCCATACAAAACTCTAGAACTCTACCAAAAAATTTCCAGAGATAAGCAGTATGAAAAATTCGGTTTGTATGGGAGATGTCACACCCCTTTTTACAATAGCTAAAATTTTTCTCCAAGGGTATGCGATTGATTTCGTATATCTCCATACCAAGTTCCAAAACTCTACCATGCACACTTTCAGAGATATGTAGCATGAGAAATTCGGTTAGTATGGGAAGTGCCACGCCCCCTTTACATATAGATTTTTTTCAGCCTAAAACCATCCTTGGGAACGTGCGGCAGGTGGCAGTTTCAAAAAAATCGGTTCAGCCGCTCTCGAGCCTTGCGAAAACTAACAAACGGCTTTCTAAATAAATATTAGTTGAGATATATTATATATTATAATTATATTTTGACAGTATCCGTTGTTTCAGATTGTCGCAAAAAAATCTTGCCTAGTGACGAATATGCCCCTTGATATGGTCGTTACTTAAAGCTATTTATATTCGAAATTGCATGAAAATTGGAAAACAGGAATCTATAAGCTTATCCAGGCAAAAAGCTACCGACGTACTGAATTTTGACCATAAATACGATTTCTTCGAACAGATCGGTCCCTGGTCCACTTCTCGGACAAAATGGATCATATATGCTTATATATGCTAAAAAGCTACTTACGTACTAAATTTTAAGCACATCGGACTATAGTAAGATTTTTTCGAATAGACCGGTCCCTGGTCCACCTACCCGAAGAAAAGTAAAATTTTTTTAGCCTAAAACATGGTGGTTACCGAAAGCTATTTGTATACAAAATTTCATGAAAATCGGACCAGCCGTTCGCGAGATTACCTGTTACAAAAAAAAGGGACTTCTCCTTATATAATTAGTATAGATAGATATGTACATATGTATAGTAAACATACATATTTATTTATTTCTTACAGCTTTATTAAGCTTAGCTTATACATATTCCTTAAAATCTATGTATGACTTATAGCCTAAACTAAAATATGTATGTACAAAGTAAAAGCTTATATGGACCCCCCCAATATTAGTGACTGACAATGTTGCTGACTTCCAATCATCTTCATATCAAAGCAATAAATCGTAATAAAATCCTCAATCCATCTTAGTTCTGTACCAGCGGTACCTATACAACTAAACAACTACTTTAGTAACAGCTTTTGGTCAATTGTCACAAAAGCACGTTTCAAATCTAGGAAAACAGCTACAATATGTTTGTTTCTACTCAAGTCTACTTTCCAATTAGCAATAAGCAAATCTAAAGCACTTTCACAGGAATGTCTTTTACGGAAACCAGATTGCTGTGGGATAATAATTTTGTTATCTTCTAAACGTCATTACAGTCCCTTCTTTGTAAAGCCATGTTGTACAGACTCAATTTATGTTTGTTGAGGTTAGATATAACTCAAAATCGTACCACTTATTCATCAGTTTCTCGCTGATTTCTTTCGAATACAATAGAGTGTTCATTGCATTTGCTATGATGTTACCTAAGAACGTAACCTTATTGTCAATACTATGGTTCTCGAAATTACAAAAGTTAAATTGTCTTAATATGTTAACAAGACTATCACTAGCATAGTATTCCCAAGAAGTTATAGTTTTTCTAGCTCTCATCTGAAATATCTTTTCCAACTTGATTTTAAAATATATAGTTTCATGATCAGTAATTCGATGTTCTTAAAATTTTTCACAAGAAATGGATTCGCTGTTCGTAAATAAGAGATCAATCATTGTTACAGTGTGATCACCTTTTCTTGTATAAAAATCTATGTTTTGATGCATTGCAATAGATTGAAATAAGTCCACTAGATGTTTACTGCAGGTCGTTGTTTTGTATAAATTTATATCAAAATCACCAATAAAGACTATGATTGTGTTAAACAATTATTATTTAAGATTTCGGGTAGGTATGCAATAGCATCTGCATCACTCGAGCTAGGTGAATGGTACAGCATATTGATATTGGGGAAATATATTTTTAATTTTTAATAATAAACACCAGACATTTATATTAAAAGTGTGTGTAAGTCTATTGTATATTCCATCGATTCGTGTATATATACTAATACACCGCCCATATGCCTACTGTGAGAGGTTTTATTTTTTGATTGAGTATGTTTTTTATATGCTGGTCAGTCTATACTGAAAGCATAATTATGTTGGCTAACCCTGGGATTCAGTAAGCAGTCTCGAGTCACTATTAGTGCCTTTTGGTGGTGAATATGGATTTTGAGACTATTTGGTATTCTAGAGTAAAATAAAGTCACTAATTAGTCAGCTGGCTCTGAGCTGGCCACAAAAAAAAAAGGAGGAAAAGATAATTGAAAATGAAGCGAATAATTATTTGTTCAGCAACAATTTCATTAGGAAATAAACCAAAATGCTTTACTATCATAAAACGTGTTAGCAAAAAAATAAATATAAAAAAAAAATAAAACTAACAAAAAAAAAGAAAAAAAAACGAAATAAAAAATAAAAAAAACCTCTGCGCCCGAGGAGAACCTGAACCCGGGTCTCTTCAGCGGCAGCTTAATGCTTTGACCATTCGGCCATTTCCAATTTTGGAGCACTGCGGGCAAAAGGCATACATACATAAATGCTATCCGTTGCCTATTTGCGTTTGTCTTCACCACACATTTTTGTTGAACTTTTTGTGACTCTTCCCTACGGGTATAGCTGGTCTCAAATGAGACTGAATACCAGGGTAAGTGCTTCACACAAACTAAGCTAATAGTTTCTGATAAAATAAATAAAGGGAAAGAAGCGAATGAAAAATATTTCCGCACCATGCTGTTGCATACTCAAGGCCTGTTGTAGGGTTAATGAAAATTTGAATAAGCGTACTCACTGCGAAAGCTTTTTAGTCACTACACAAACCCAAATGCGGCTCTTCTTTGCGGCAAGATGGCGCTGTTAACAGCAGACGAGAGCAAAAACTTAGCAGTTGTTTTGTGGAAAAGCCACTCAGCGTCATAGACGGAACGAATGACGAGGCTAATCACATCCAAAACGTTGCAGTCCAATAAATTGTGTTATTAGCTAAGGAAAGAGAAACTAGTCGGACATTTGCCAATTATGCCTTTGCTAGTACCAGAGGCGTGTGATTTTTGTTTAAAGTTTAAACATTTTTAGAATTTTATAAATTACTTACAGAGCTAGGGAACTTTTACTAAGAAGTGGGGCTACAATTCATCGCAATATTTAAATGCCGGTATTTACCTATCAAATTTAAGTATTTGTGGCAAATATTTTAATTTTGATTAATTTTTTTTGAACTGATAAAAAGATCTTGGACATATAAACGAAGAGAATTATAGAATTGAATTGATACATATTTTCATTAATTAATTTTTGTATTTATGAATCTCGTTTATATATATTCCATCAGGGACATTTAATTTAATTTAATGTAATTTAATTTCATTTCCCTCAATTTTATTTAGTTTCATTTCGTTCAAATACAAATACTCATCTCTACAAAATAGTCCACTAAAATTTACAACTCCCTCCAAAATCCGCTGCACTTGATTAACTTTAATCAGGTGAGAAAGAATTCCAACATGTTGGTGAGTCGCCTCACACTCACATAGTTAACCAAGACCACATAGGCGTAGACGGTGTAAATATAGGCCCACGCCTGGAAGTGAAGATGCCGGGCGGCAAACGTTTTGCCATTGATGTGTTGCAAGTGGATGTGCCGCGATTCGCTCAGCAGGCGTCGCATCACCGCGCCGCTCAAGTAGACGATGCTCATCAAAAGAATGAGGCGCCGAAGATGAACCAGCAAAATTGCCATCTGCTCAGCAGCGCACCACACACACAAAGTACCTATGAGTGAGAAGATAAATCGCACACAACACAGAAGCAGAGAGGATGAGAACAGCGGCAATGCAGATTTTTGGCTAAAAATATAAACAAAACAAAATTAAATGAACTCAGTTGCTGAAATCGAACAGAAAGGAAAAATATGAGAAAATTCGAAATGAATGGCGACCGAATATTGCGACAATCGGATGGACGCAATAGCACAGCAGGAGACTAAGGTCGATGTTATGCAGAAATTTTGTTTGGCAAACTGCGTGCAATTGTTGTTGCAGCAAACTCGGAGAGAGCGAGTTTGGCGACTCTCACAGCAAACTAATTTTGTTTGGTCAAACTGCAGCAAATTCGGTGTTGTCATATACAAAAATTTTAAATTTTGCGCGTTATGTACATCTGAAATTCTCATTTCGTGTTGGCAATAGCCATGAAAACCATAATGAACGTGCAACCCTGTGCCAAACTCGACATAACCACCTCCGAGCAAACTAAGCAG
>NW_016167167.1:0-6358 GCF_001687245.7 Rhagoletis zephyria | reverse complement strand
TTTTTTTTTTTGGTTCTAATGTCTTCCTAATTGAAATTATAGACCTGACTGACAAGCTTTCGAATTGTTGTTTCTATTATAATTGTTGTCGCTGTTGCAGCAGCACAACCACAAAGTTTTGTAAAAGAATTTCATTTTAGTTAGACGACTACTGGCTGGATAAAAAGTTGTTAGTGCTCATGATGCATGTGTCATCCACGTTGGAATTTCGCTTTCAGCCGAAGACCAAGATTTATTGCCGTCGCCTTGGCTGGGTGTTAGTCAGCTAGCTGAATGCTGAGCATCTTCACTTACATACATACATACATGTGTAGATGTGACTAACGATGTAAATCTCGTAGGCTTAACTTGAGGATTAATGAGTAATTATTTAATTTTGCAAAGGTGTTTGTGGGAAGGCCAAAGGGTGTTTCCGAATATTTAAATATGTAACTTAATTTTAAAATAGATTCCAAATACAAAATTTTTAAAAATTTTCTGGTGGAAGAAAACTAGTTTAGGCGTATGTCTATTCATAGGCGTATGTAGTTATGAGCGAAAAATCGGCATATATTTTTGACAATTTAAAATTTGAACATATTCTTCCATTTTTAAAGAAATATTTTTTAACAAATATTTATATCACATCACTAATGTAGGCATCTACGTATTTAGAATACGGTTTATATCGCTTGCTTTATTAGGTTCTCAAAAAGTTTGACAGCAAGTGACGTCATTGTCTTGAATTTTCCATATTGGCACACGACAGACTTTTTTCATTTTAGCTTATTACTTGACACACTTTTAAGTACTTATCTTTAAAAGATTAATTGCCTATTCGACCTTCACGTTCTAACACAGAAACAAACTAACAACACTTGGTAAAAAAAAATAAGAAATACATAAACATACATATCGCTCATTTGCTCAAAAAACGTCATAAATAAAACAAAAAAAAAATATTTATTTTTTTTTGTTAATCTTTTTTTGTAGCTAAGTGTGCAAAACTCGCCGCCAGCTCTTATTATATCTTTTGTTTAAGATATTGGTATTGGATTTTTTCTAGTTTATCGCTTTGATACTTTCTACTTTGGTTAGCGACTGATATTAGATATTTAACTATAATTTTTTGATAAAATTTGTCTGGCTTAAATTATGCAACTACGTTTTTTTTCTTTGGTTTTAATATATGTTTTCGTTGGGATATAAAAAAATTATTAACGTTTTTTGCATTTCAGGTTTTTTGAGCTAAGCTTTTTTTCCAGCTCTCAAGAAAAATCACAGGGAAGGGATTTTTTGTCCAGGTAATTAGATCTGAACCGTTCGTTCGATTTTCGCAAATAAGGTATAAGGTGTCAAATTAAGGGCCTTGGGCTGTAGATGTGCAATAAGGTTTTACTTTTTCGAAAAGAGTTGCCACCTTTAAAAAATTAAATAAAAATTATTTGAAAGAATAATCGAGAAGTTTTTGAATAACTTTTTTTTCAACTTAACTGTAAGCAGGTTGCCACCTGTTTAAAAAATCAAATGCAATTTAAATTAAGGGAATTAGGCACTATAAATATGTATAACCGTACGGGCGCGTAATGAATAAAAGGTGTTTGAGAAGGTAGTAGTTTGTAAATATTTTAAAGAGGGTTGCCACCTGTTTGAAAAATTGAATTTGGTATACTTACATACAAGCTATTTTAAATATGAAAATACGGGTGTCAAATCAAAGAGCGTTAAAAAATATTTTGTTTGAAGACTTTGAAGATGGCTGCCACGTGTTTAAAAAATATTCAATTTATTTAACAAGTTGGATGAATTATTAAAAGATGGGTATAATTCGAAATGGGTTTCTAAAGGCTTTATTTCTAAAATATATATAGAAGGGTGGCCACCTGTTTAAAAAATCAAACTCAACTTAAAATAAGGTAATTAGGCATTTGGAATATGTAACTTTATTTGGGTGTCGGGCGAAAGAGATTGAAAACGGTTTTAGTGTGAAAGTATTTTCAAAAGAGTTCCCACCTGTTTGAAATTTCGAATTTAGTTATTTTATTAAAAATATTAAAGGGTCTTAAAAAAAACTCTAGTTTCAAAGCTAGTAATATTTTTAAGTGTTCGAAAAGGGTTGCCACCTCTTTAGAAAATTAAATGAATTATTAAAATTTGGGTATCAATCGGAATGGGTTTCAAAAAGGATTTATATCTTATTTTTAAAAGCTCAAATTCAACTTAATTCATCAGTTAATCAAAACATGTATTAGCCGACAGAGGCTTATAAAAACTTTAGTTTGAAAATATTTTTGATAAGGTATACGAGAAAGAATGGAGCTAGGACAAAAAGATAGACAAAAATCTGTAAGCGCCCTTTGCCCCACGCCCGCATTGCCCTCAATGCGATCTTGTATATACGTGGCGAAAATATAAATAGGGAACATACATTTGAGCATTCTATGGCTACTTACCTTTCGCTTATTTAACGTTTATTGTGTATTTTTATTAAAGTTTAGTTCGTCAAAAACCATTTAATTAAAAAAAAATCTAACTTTGTACAAAAATTAGCAAAATTTGACAAAGCTTCATAAAAATTTTGAGCATTTGATTAGATTTCTGAGAAACATTCCGACTATGCAGTTTTGTAGCCCATTTACTTTCAGTATAACAAAGTGCAAAATTTAAGTATCTAGGTATTACCGTTGATTTTTAGTAGTTTTTTTTTGTGGAAGCTGTTGCTCATTTTCTCTATACAAAAAAATTGTCGAGCATACTTTGTATGGAAGAAAATGCGCAAACAAAAAATTGCAAAAAAGCTACGGTAAGTCCTAGCTACTTCAAACTTGCACTTTGTTGCACTAAAATTTAATGCGCTATAAAACCGCATCCTAAAAAAATTAAAATAAAACACTTGTTGAAATTCGTCGAATATTTAAAAATGTTCTACAAAGTTTGAAAATTGCATGTACATGGCTTTTTTTTTAGATAGAAAGCTATATTATCATAAGAAAATTATAAACATTTTGTAAACAAAGGAAATCAGGCAAAACTTGCTAAAAATATCTCTTCCCTATTTACGTTCTCGCCACCGTATCTCCGCTTGATTGAATTACTCGGCGGCGGCCATTACAGCTGCAACGAGATTTAAATCTGGGGCCATTCTATTGTCCTTGGCACATTAGAGGTGCGTATAAAGAAGAAAGTCTTGCTCAGAGACCTGTTGAAAATAAACGAGCTTTTATCCGTTGTGGCAGTTAGGCAGCCTACACTCACATAAAGACAACGCAAAGTTCTCTTACTAAATTGAGTAGCAATTCTATGTTTGACTGCTCTTGGTCTATGCGGCGGGAGTGTTCTTCTCTCCAGTCATTTCAACTTAAACGAAGACTTTTTACTTTAAGTCCGGATCGTCGTGTAACTATGATTGTATTTACATACAACCATTGTGAAAATCATGGAAGGCCTAAAATGGTTGGTAAACTGCTGTTTCCGTTCGCATTCGTATTCACATTTATATTCGGTCTCGTTTTCGTGTTCGCACTCGTACACGTATATGTATGTGAGGCCTATTAAAGATTTTTCAATGGTTACATAAGAACAATCGGTACAACAGTGCGTATACGTAACCTCAAATATACCAGAGTAAGTTTAAGAATCACCCAATATTTCATACCACCAAACCAAAACTACCGCTTTTCTATTCAAAATCAGTTATTAATATTTCAAGCTTGTTAATGCATTTTTAATTCATGTGCTGCGTAAATGTAGGCGCAAAGTTTGATTCCCATGGCTAAGTAAGTAAATATGCGACAGCATTTACCCGTCCTTCTTGCACAATTTCCGGTTTTCAGATTTCATTCGATCGAAAGTGGCACAAATCTATTTATGTAAACCAGCAGCTTCTCCACTGTCGTCTTATTCGTCGCCGTCGCCGTCACTGTCTTCGTCATCATCATCATATTTTACGCAGCCAGAGGCAAATGAGACGATGCACTTTCATACAAAAAAAAAAAAATACAAAAAGCAAAAAAAACTGTCATGAATTAGAAATTCAGCCCGACCAAATAGACGATCAGCGTTGAAAAGCCGCCACAGTTTTTTTCGATTCTGCCAAATGTGTATGTAGGCGTCGCTTACGATTGAGAGCGTGACATCACTAGCGATGGCGTTGGGGTGGCATAACTTGCAAAACTTTTGTGCATATTTTTCAAGCAACAAAAACACTTACACAGTAGCAGTCGAAGTAGGGAAAGTGCAATAATTTAAATGGAAGCCATACTAGAGCCAATAAAAACATACATACACACAGCACGCACACATACCAAAACCGAGCTCTCACCACTCTGCATATTTGTACACAAAACCCTGACGGAAACAAGTGATTTCTGTTTTTTTTTTTAAATCAACTAATTGAAAGACTACTTTAAAGGAAATGCAATGAGTAAATCTTTCGAATTTTTATTCTCTTTTTGCTCAAAAAAAAAAAAAAAACAAATTGTGTCTTGGAAGTATGAAAAAGCAACTGTGAAGTGCAAAACGCAAGCGTATTCAAACGAAACATACTGACCGAGTTGTTTAAGCCAAATTCTTTTTAGAGTAGTTGAAAATACATGCAGGAAAAGGCAATTGACTGCTTCCTAGGACATCGCCATGTTAAATAAATAAGTTCGTTGCAGGTGAAATAGTGAGAATTTCATTTAGTTTATAAATTATTTTCAAACTAATTCAATTTCCTGCATGGGAGGTACAACAAGAACAACGATAGCCAGCTAATTGTTGCAACCAAGTAAAGTCTATTATTGTAAATAAATGCAACAAGGTAGATATGCGATTCGCTAGTATGTATGTACATGTGTGTGTGCTCTGCTCGGCACCCTCTGCTGGCATAAATTCTGAAACATTTTCAGGCCGCTGTATGTTTGATTGCATGTATGTATGTATGTATGTAGTTGTACGCATGTTTGTGCAGCCCACCCTACAAGACATTGCTGAGCACTTTAGGCAAAAATTCTCACACATTTACACTTTTGTTTTTGTAGTACGGCATAAATGAGTAGTTTGACTATTAGTACTGAGGACTTTCTGATGACAACATTGAGGGGAAAGTACTCAATTTTTTCCCATGGCCTGAACGAAAATGAGGACTTTGATAAGCACTTTTGTGATTAGGGATAATGATAATATGAGTACTCATATGATACTCAGCTGTCTTGTAGGGCAACAACGAAAGCACTTATGCATACACACGCACACCTGTTGCCCGGCCGAGGTACGTGTGGCCACTCCCAGACGCACACAAACAGACACAGCAAATGTGCAAATGCGGAGGGTTGCTCTCGCACTCTCTATTTAAAGTGTTTCATCGAATTGTTGTTTTTTGTTTGAGAAGCGAGTTAATAAAAATTAGTTAATTTCGTTGCAGAAAAATACATAATTTCAGAGATTAGATTTGTGTTCGAGTGGGAACCTTTAGCGGTCTGTGGTAAAGTTTGGTGGTGCTACTGATAATATTCCAACTGATATGTTGGAATTAGAACTTTGCTAGTTACGAAATTCGTAAAATTAGGTATTCGTACCGTAAAAAAAGTAATTTATATTTGAGTGTGATTCATAGGCCTTACAAGTTATAGACCAAAACGAACTTACAAGTTATAGACCAAAACATAAAGATGGCCAAAACAGATCTTAGATCAAAAAAAGTAAGGTCGTTGAAGTTGTAGCCTGGTTACACTAAAATTATATGGATATTATCTTCACCCCCTTGTTAATCTATAAACCCACAATTTATGGAGTGAGTGCCGTTGAAGCTCCTGCTGGCTGCAGGTAATCCATATAAGTTTGTTAGAGAAATCAAAAGGCGTTCAAACTGAAGTTTTTTGCGCAGCTGATATCCATCCCAGAAAATGCCTCAGAGTGTCGACGAAATACGGGCCGATATGTTTAATTCCTGTAAGCAACACATTCCTTTGAAAATGAAAAATATTTCTGTAAATTTTAGTTGTATTTGCAACAGCTAACCATGGACGCGCGCTGAGATTTGCTTATCTTTTTGCCTTTTGTTGGTGTTAGCGTAGTTAAATATTGAAAACATGTTTTCGTAGGCAGCTGTCAAAACGAAACGAACGCCAAAGTAATGCGAAAACCGAATCAATACAGGTTTTTAGATGATTACAAAGTTTGAAGCAGTACCCGGTCGAGGCCAGAACTGAGAGTCGGAGCTTAGTAAGTCGAAGAGGTAAAAACGATTTTACTGCAAGTTACTATTATGCAAACGGAGGAAACATAAATTAGAAATACTAGACGTACGTATTCACAATCCCAGGATAATTTAGAGGAGATTGTGTGATTATCAGATCAGGTCCTAATTAATATTAAAAATTCTTGGACATCCTAAACA
>NW_016167166.1:0-22169 GCF_001687245.7 Rhagoletis zephyria | reverse complement strand
GGTAAAGCTAATATTTGTTCTTTCTTCTTCAAAGCAAACAAGTATCAACGCAAGTCAAATTCGAACAAAAGGGTTAATGAGACGAAAGGATAACAGTTGCAGGAATTCTTTAATCAAATAAAATAAAGGAATTGAAGAAGAATGAAAAAAATCAAAACAAATGGAAACAATGTGGCGCAAAAATGCGAAACCAATACAAATCAAGGAAGCAGCAAGTAAGTAAAACTGATTAATGATATTTGTTGGAGCATGAGAAAATGTTGCCACTGTGTTGGTATGCAAAGTAGCTGTGAAAGCGGCAATCGAAAAACGCAAAACAAAAAGAGTTAAACTACACATCATTAATTAACACACGGAACTTCAAAGCAACAGCAGCGGGCAACAAAAAGGATACGCAAACAATATGTAAAACAGAAGACAACAGTGTTTTGTCGAAAAAAAAATAGACAACAGCATAAAAAGACTTTAATGATAATATGCAAATATGTTGGCGGCGAAAAAAATAGCGCTTGACAGACAAAAGCCAATTTAGCGGCGAGGCATACAAAATGTAAACAATCAACAACAACAGCAAACAATTTCAAATGCCAACGGAGTTATAGAGGTGTCAACAACAGTAGCGTATCTGAAAAGAGCGCACATTGCATATAAGAAAAATCACATAATTTCCAATTATAAATTCATTGAAATGACATTTAAAGTGTGAGTATCTGAGCGGTGCAACAGGAAAGCACGCTGCATTTTCCCTCAGCGTCACATCATCAATCAGCGCAACGTTGATGATCTGCGCTGTTGCTTGGTTCTCTCGATGCTGCCGCTGAGTTGTCAGATTGCCCGTTGAAAATTAATGAGCTGCAAGTGGAATAGTTGCATACCTATAGGCGCTCTCAGGGGATGCAAATCAACTGCGTTGTCATTATCACTTACTTACAAACACACACATATACATGCTTGCATAACTGTGCTTGCCAATAGATAGCATTATGCCACCATTTAGCCTAAGCAACAAATGCTTGTTTTCACATATTTATAAGCGGCCCATTTTTCTACCTTCAAATACTTTAATATGTACTCTTCCTGCCTGAGTATAACAAATTGCGTTGAAAATATTTGTAGGTATTTTCCGATGACTCAGTGTGGTATGCAAATTTCTTCTACTAGCGCTCCTCTGCGCCATAAAATATGCAAAGCAGTCACAAATTTACCACAACGCACTGTATTAGCCAATTAAGTTTTGGTTGTTGGTATTTGTGTGAGAAATGATTTCGTATGGCTGGCAGTGGAATCTAAAAACAAAAACTTCTATGAAAATGACACTACCATGGAAAATTTCCTTGAATAAGTAATGCATGAATTAACTCTCACTCAACCCTTCGACTTTCACCTCAACCTCACCTACTTATTGCTAGTTCTCACCACAAGCACGCAATTTGTTTTGGTTATTTTGATTTGTTTCTTTATTTTCACTTTAATTTATTTTCAATTTTTTTGTTTACTTGAAATGGCACGCAAATCATTTATCTATGCCTGGAGTGAATTTACACTCAACTCAGCGGTGCATTTATTTTACTTGAAGGTTTGGAGAATACTTAAAGTCACCCAATTATTCCATAAGTTTGCTTTGGTAATCGATTTATTACTGATTGTTTTTTTCAAAGTTTCAATTTTTTCCAATGTTCGCTGCAGTGCTGTTTAATGAAAATAGCTATAAATATTTAAAGAGATTCTCATCGAAAAGAAAAACGAAGCATTTATGTACCTTAGGGTGGTCCAAAAACAGTAAAGTCGGAATTGTAATGCGCTTGCCCCCTACGATTGTTCTACATATATCGAAAAAGAGTATACCCCTGTATTTTTATTTTGAAATAAAAAAATATTTAGAGATCGCTGAAAGTGCTCAAAGTTTTCCATGTATTTTTATATGGCAAAAAAAAAACATTTTTTCGAAGAAATGGTATAGAATTCTTGAAAAGCAATATTTTTCGATCGGAAAACCCTGGTTCTCTTCAGAAGACTTTCAGTACTAATACTCACTTGTTTATTTAACCATTTTTTAATACTAACGATTTTTTACTGTTCCTCCTATTGCGTTTTGGGGGGTTTTTGTGGGTTTTTGGTGGACATATAAATTATAGTAGCGATGAAAAAATGGTTACATAAACAATTGGGTATTATTATTGGGAATCTCCTGCAGATAAACAGAGTTTTCCGATAGAAAAATATTGATTTTTAAGAATTCTATACCTATCTATTTCTACGGAAAGTTGTTTTTTCCCATATAAAATATATGGAAGACTTTCGGCGATTTGAGCGAGAGCGGGGGTGAGAGCATAAAAATTTCGACTTTACTTTTTCACGTGCATTTTTGGACCACCCTAATGTACATACACATTCATAGTGTGTTCAAAGGGTGAAATATTCAAAGCATATTGGCTGAGGATACGCAATTTCATATTGAATAAAGGGGTTGTATTTCAAATTTACAAGTCCGGTTAGTTAGACTTCATACCGTTGAAAGGATGCTGCCACAAGTACTGATTTTTCTAATAGTATCTTCGCTGATGAGGATAAAATAGATCATAACTCGGATCATTGACTGTCTACCAAGAATGGTTAACAAAATTCTGCGATCAATTGATGGAAACAAATCATCAACGAATTTTTTAAAGTTTGCCAAAAATGCAAATCCTTTCGTTGCGTTCGTGAGAAGCGCTTTACAAATTCGTCAAATTGACTTAAAACTTCATTCGTCATGCTATTATGATTAAATGTGAATACTAATTTAATACTAATTTACATAAAGTTCGTACATATATGTAAGTATACCCACCGCCCTGTTTGACTGGCGGACCATTTCACCGCGGCCCATTTCTCATTTCAGGATACTAATTTGTTGATTTACAAACATATGAGTCAAATCGAATAATCAATCAAAATACAAATTTGAATATTTTTAAACTCATTAAGCCAAAAAACCGATAAATGCTATGAAATATTAATACATGTGTGGAGAATAGGTGAACCACACAAAGAAAAAAAAAACACTTCCTCTATTTTTGCAATCCACTAAAATAGAAGTGTCATAGCAAAAAAATGTTTTGAATAATTCAAAGCAACGCCGCAAAGGTGTAAAGCGCAGCCACGTAGCCACAAAAAAATCACACACTCCGTCAGCTACACACATGCAATGAAGAAAAAAAATGCTGCATGCCACAAGGCTACGAAAAAAACGAATCATTCTTCAAAAAAACAAAAACTGTACAAAGTGAGAATTGCATCAAAGGGCGACGATAGAGCGGCTTTTGTAGCGGCATGCAGATAAAAGGGTAGTTTTGGAATGCTTGTTTGTTCCTTTTTTCGGTCTATCATGCGGGAATTTCTTTCACCAAATGATGCTTTGGCATTTCTCTTCTCCTCTTTTTTTTTACTAGGCAATCGATTTGAATTTGAATTTTACTGACGCGTTTTTGACTGTGACTTAAATGCTTAATTTAAATGCATAAGTTTGTGATTGGTTTTAGATGAGCTGAATCGCTTGTTTGGCTGGTTGGTTAGATTGGTTGCACGGCGAGTTGGTTGTTTTGGTAACAGTTGTTGATGACAGAGATTGATGATGTTGAGCGATGCAAATGAACACGTGTTTTCGTTGGTTTCTTGTTTGTTTTTTCTTGAGTGAAAAATAAACTGTTACTCGATTTTGAAATTTAAACTACATGGTGGCAGCTTTTGAAAAAGATGGCGGAATTTTATTACTTAAAAATTTTAGTGCCATTTTCTCAAGTAGCTTTTCAAATTTATCTGCCTCTTAAACACAAATTTTGTTCTGCAAAAATATGCTTGAAGAGCAGATAAATTTAAAAACATACTTGAGAAAGCGGCACTTAAAATTTAATAACCCTGGCAAGAACCCTTCGTGTGATATTCTAAGCAATGAACCTCAGTTTAAAACAAAGAAATTTTAGGCAACTGCAAGCTTTTTTGGTAAAAAGTTAAATAGAAATACTCAAAGCTTTAGGTCTGTCGTCTTCAACTTAGGCGAACATTTTCAGCGGCAATTGGTAGGCCTCCGGGTAGACGTTCATGTTATAAGTATGGGTAATATATTAATAATGCACAGTCAGTCCCACAGAAAGAAAATATGAGAAAAAACGAAGAGTGAGCTAACCAAAACAAATAGAGAGCTCCAGGTCTAAGATTCGTTTCGTATTTGTGACATTGCTGAATGGTGGGTTAAGATTAATTTCAACGGGCAGCTACAGGCATATTGTGATTTCCAGGAGACGTGTTTCGTTGACCTGTCCCTACATGTCTCTAAACAATCCTATTTTAGTTTCAGATCCATGTAGAACCTCTAACTGAATTTTCCCTAAGCTGTAAAAGCTACCGCAAAAGTGGTATCTCAGAAACTTTAAGCGTTTCTTCTAGAGTACAGAGCAACGTTTCGGGCATTATAATGCTCTCGAAACATTTCTGTGGCAAAATGAAAACTTTTAAAAATTGTCGCTTACGCTATTTTCGCGATTAGTGATCGATATCCTCTGTACCTTATGTTGCAATAATAAAAAAAAATCGATTGATTGAAATTTTTGCGCTTGTAGTAATAATCGGAGAATATTCCTTATCTCGAAGAGTGCCAGCAAAATGGCCAATGAATGGTCAGTAGCCTAATATTTATACCAGCGCCCTCATCTAGCCATGACCTATAGACCTGTTGAAAAATGTTTTTTTCTTATCTTTAATTTGCAGGTTGCCATTGGGTATCCAAATTTTACTTTTGTTTTACACAGTCTAATTTTCCACCTCTCCTGGCTAGCTCATGGTACATGCAATTTTCTTCAATACCTCTACATTCCGGGACCTATATGAGGCTGACTTTGAAGCCGGTGCTGCCAGACATTTCTGTGCAATCTTTGATATATTATTACCGCGTTCATTGCTTTGATGGGCGCCTGCCTATCCGAGAACATATTTATTGTTGCCTTCGTTACGGCATCGGTAATAAAGTACAAAGCCACATCCTTTATAGGTGGAACTTCTGCGGTTCTTTGGGAATTACTCAGGAGTTTTAGGTAACTTAAAAGAAGGCTAATAGTATTGGCCTGACCACACTGTGAACAGAAGTGTTAAGCCAATCTGAAATACCAGTTGTTAACCCCCATTTGGTTCCGACCACTTGTTTGCATGTGCTGCTGCTGCTGCGTTGGCTCTCTTAACTTTTTCCTTTATATAAGGTTTCCACGTATGCTTCCTGTCTAATATGAGTCCTATCCTTACTAATATTATAAATCCGAAAGTGAGTTTGTTTGTTTATTACGCTTTCACGCTTAAACTACTCAACCGATCATCATGCGATTTTGTACTGTGGTGTCATTTAGCCCAACTTAAAATATAGGATAGACTTAATCTCGATTGTAAAAGGGGGCGTGACACATTCCATACAAACGAAATTTTTCGTACTGTATGTATATCGCAGGAAATATTTGTGATAGATATATTAGGAAATGTATTTTAAGAGGCTTAAAAAAGTTGTAGTTTGAAAATATTTTGAAAAGGGTTGGCACCTGGTTGAAAAATCGAATTTAAATTAATTATTCGCAAGCTATCTGAAAAATTAAAATATGAGTTTCAAACGAAAGATTGTTAAGAAACCATCAGATTGAACATTTAGATTATTGAAGTGTTTTACAAGGGTTGCCACCAGATTAAGAATTAAATTCCCTTAATTTAAATTAATTACTGAAATATGGGTATCAAACGAAATGTTTTTGAAAAGGGGTTTAGTTCTAAACTGCATGAAGGACGGTTGCCACCTGTTTGGAAAATAAAATTCTACTTGAATTAAGTGAATTGGAATATGTATCTTAGTATGGGTGTCAGACCAAATGGAGTTAACAAAGTTTTGGTTGGAAAATGTTTTGGAGAGGGTTGCCACCTGTTTTAAAAGTCGAATTTTAACTAATTATACTCAAATTTAAGTGTCAAACGTAAGAGTGTTTAGAAATGTTCAGCTTGTACATGTCGAATCTTCTGAGATATTTGAAGAGAGTTGCCACCTATTTAAAATTAAATTCAATAGCAATTATATTATAAGTTAAATGAGCTATTACAATATAGGTATTAGCCGAAAGTCTTGAAAAGGATTTATTTTTAAGCTACATAAGTATAGCAGTGTTTCAACATATTTGAAAACTCAAATTCAACTTGAATTATAGGAATTAGGTAATTTGAATCCACTCGTAATCTTTATATATTGGAGTACGGGGTATAAGTTAATTGAAAAAGTATCACAAGAGAGAGGTTTAGTTTAAAAATATTGTGAATATGGGTAACAAAATTTTAAATCTCCTGTTTTTGGCATGGGTTATGTATGTTTATTGAAATTAAATACACCCAATGTAGCACTCAGAAATTTCATGCACACAGCGAAGCGGGTGATGGCGATCTGGTATATTATGCATTATCCTTCAAAGGAAGCTCCTCGCACTTGAAAATTAGTTTACTTATATACAGGGTTACCGGGTTAGTCGTCCTACGTATATAAGAACAGACATTATCAAATGTGTATATCCTAAATCAAAAGATACTTGACGCGGCTGACCAAATGGGGCACACTTTTTTTTTTAAATCCGCGACTTTATGAAATAATCAAGGATCAGTTGACGCGGCCTTACTCTTATGCAATATTTTTTCAATTAAACAAACTGCATTCCATACTACCTCTTCTGTACATCTGCATTCTCGAAATTTTGTAGATGGAAGGAGTCTGAGTAGCTAGGGTTCTAACGCGTAATGAAGATACTGCTTAAATAAAAAAACAACATACATACACACACATTGTATTTACTGCAGACTGAAAATTTTAAAGCATTTTCGAAAACCACGCAGGTGTACCTCTACTCACACACAATCATCCTGTTCCAACTGATTACAAAACGCCAACACACACATGACATGACATCGACCAGAGAACAAAGGCGTTTATGATGGTGATAAATAGGAAGGAACTAAAATGTATTGTACTTCCGTTTTTAGAAAATTTATTAGCTTTAACAAATCAAGTTAGTTATGCTCACTTAACAAAAATGTGGATAGAAAAAGGGATACGTTTGAAGGCAGCATTTAAAAAGGGAAGGTGAAGCGGAAATACATTTGTGTCTTTGTGTTCGTAGTTAGTTAGAAAAATGCTGAGTTTGCCTTCACATGTGTGTATGGTTTAGTGTAAAATATCAAAACTGCAAAATGGCTCATAATTTAAAGCATTATCGTAAATACTTTTAATAGCCAAATAGATCGCCGTGACAAACAAAATTGATAAGATACTCACTCTTACAAAGTGCACAGCCGTCTAGTGTGGACAAAAGTGCTATTGTGCGGCATTCATATTTATGAAAGCAAACGGTCAGTCACATCAAAGTTAGAAAAACCGCATATGTGAAAAGGGAGACACATTCATATGTGTGATATTTAAAGGTAACAAATATATGTAAGTGCATACATACATTCATTTATATGAGCTGCTTAGCACTTCAATTAAGGGTTGTCCCAGAACAGCTTCTGTAAAAGTAACTCATTCCCCTTTCATGCTGCTATTAGTTGGGGGTGTACGAGTGTCCTTTTAGTGTACATACAAATATAAAAATTTTATAGTATAGAAAATGAAAAAAAAGGAAAACGTAACGCGCATCAAACACGCATTAAAGCTATTCAGATTATGTGTAGACCACATCCGGTTCAAGTGTGTGAATAGGTTGAGTTATGTGTAGTTAAATAGTATGTAGGTAAGCATATGAAAAGAACACTTGAAAGTGCCAATATATGCACATAAATGTTCAAATCTAACGACGAAATGTGTAACTGATTGAAAAGGCCACTTCGCTGGACAATAGACAGCCTATGCCTCTTGAAAACAAAAAAAAATTCAAAATCACGAGCCATTTAAAGGATCATAGCATCACACTCTAAAGCGGATATCATTAGGCATTTATTTGAAAGCAACAATGTTCGTGTATGTGGGCACAATGTGTAACATGAGATACAAATGATAACAACTACAATAGCAACAACACAATGCCGCATTTAAAGTAAGGCAAGTAGAAACGATAAAAAGATTTGGATGCGGAAATCATAAACTTGTTTGCCTGTAGGCCTTTTATTTCAATTACATATTTGCTGAGTGTTGGATCCCTGCAGCGAAAGCTACTATGTAGTTGTAAACTAGAATGCTGCCAGTATGCAGTATGCAGCCCAACTATTTCACGTTTAATCATTTTGAAATGTCAGCGACTGGTATTTTTAACATGGCGGGCTTCTACGAAATGTCAGGCTATGCATCAGCTCATACCAGTAGAAATACCAGTTGACGGGATAGTCTGTCAATTAATCCCCCGTGAAGGGAATAAGTATGCCATTTTGTTCATTGGCCTGCGTACCAAAAACGCTAGCAGAGATCCACGTACCCAAAAATGTTTTTCTTATTTTATTAATTTTTTACTAAAAACGTAATGTTAATTAATTTTTTTTTAGAAAAATATTTTGTTGGAATCTCAATAGTAATTTTTTGATTTAACTTTTTTTTAAAGAAAACATTTTTTTTCTTTCAATGCAATTTTTAAGGCACCCGATTTTTATTTTTTTTTAATTTGCTTTCTTATCAAAAATGTTGTGTAATTTTTATATTTTTTTTAAGAAAACTATTTTGTTTGAATCTCAATGTAATGGTACCCGAAAGCCTTTTCTTTTTTAATGTACTTTTTTGTTATCTATAAATAAACTTATGTAATTTAAAATTTTATATTTCTTTAAAGAAAATATTTTTTTTTTTAACTCAATGCAAGTTTTCTGATATTCGATTTTTTTTTCTTTTGTAATATTTTTATTTTTTTTAATTAAAAATTTTAATGCAATTTTAAATTTTTGAATTTTTAGAAGAATTTGTTTTTAATCTCAATGTAATTTTTATGGAAAAGGTTCTTATTTAGGGTTTTCTTAATTGAAATTAGATTTACAAATTTGTAATTTATATTTAAATTTAAATAATTTACATTAATTTGAAAAATCTTAACCACCTCGCAGCGGATACGAACCTAAGTTCTCAGGACCAGAAGCGGTAGTCTTCACGCGACGTCACGCAACGNGACATTTGTATGAAAATCAATTAATTGTGTTTTAATTTCGGCTTCGACAATTCAACGGCAGAGTCGCTGATCGCATAAGTTATTCGAAGTGGTAGGCCATCGTTTTAACTCAAACTAGTATTTTTACTGACTGGTTTGGCTTTTCACTGCAGGGATAAAGTAGAATATATAGATATATATGTGGTGGTCAGTGACGTGAAAATAGGTGTACGTATTCTGCACAAAAATGGCATATCGTGAGTTGTGAAGAGTGTAGAGTCGTTAAAATGTCCATCACAAACTTAATGACGAAACATAGTTTTTCTGCTGCGCTTGAGCAGGATAAGAAATCTTATAAACTTGAAGCTTACCTGAGCAGAAAATAAAACTTTAGCTCAAAAAGTCTTTTGGCCCAGAGATAACAAAGAAATGAGCTCGCGTCACCCACAGGATCAGTGCCATAGATTTTGCGAAAGTGCACAGAGCCCCCTTATCTCTTCGCTATTCTATATTCAAAATTTTATATTCCCAGGCTGAACACATCTTACCTCTCCAGTTTCTATTGAAGAATTCGTATGTTTTTTCTCTTAGATCAGAAAGCGCTACCGTCCACCAGAGGGGCCTAAATCTGATCTTACAGAATTTTAGCCGCCCTGCGCATATACGCATGCAGAACTGAAAACTTCGATACAACTACAACCAGTGAGTTCGAGATCTTTCCTAGCATATCAGGAAGACTTAGACGAAGGTTTCTGTGGTACGTGTTCCAGTTCGTATTCCTGAGATTTTTCAACGGTTCGCATGAGTACGGCACTGCGTACAGAGTAAAATTAATGTATATTTAATAAGAAGACATGATCACCACCAAGTACCCTCTAGGACGAAATAGTACCTTAATGAAACCCGGTGCGTCATCAAGTATCCGGCCGAGCTGTTCCGAATGGAGTTTCGCGAGTTAGTATCCTGTTTTGAGACTATGTGAGAGCAACATTGTGGCAAACACTTCACAGTTTTTACCCTGTTAAGAGTTTGAGGTAAAGGTTAGCGGATGCTTTGAATGCTAAGGATTAATTTGTAGAATATTCTTTTTCAGAATTCTTTCAATATGCACTGATTCCGCGCTATCTTCCACGGCCTCATCGAACATCCACCCTCGACTCATAGGGCCTCATGCATAAAAAGTGAGCTTAAGCTCAGACTCAATTTTTGCATTGATTAAGTGAGTTCAAGCTCAATAATTGTGCATGAGGCTTATAATGTACCCTCTTTGTATCAAAAAAAAAGCCGAGGAGCTTTGTATTTACCAGTATCAGCGTTTGCCTATAGAATGTTTTACTCTCTTTTGGCCGAATAAACCTTTAGTTGTACGTAGAAAGATGTGGGCTCTGGTACGCAAGAATTTCTTCGATATCGGCTAGTTTCAAGTATTCAAGAAGAAAGACTTAAGTCCTTTGTACACGATCACCTCTTTTTCTTGCGATCTTTAATTCTTGCTAGCTGAATACGACATGTTCCCGCCGAGGGTCGCCTACTGAGTTATTTGCTCGTCGTTTGGTACCTCCTTGGTCCACTTGAGATTGCGAGCACGGTTCTCAGAAACTTAACGTCATTTTGGTCACCTTAGCATTTAAAAATTTGTGTGGCCACACAACGGTCCCTCTATTTGTTAACTTGTCAATATTTAAGATAAGCCTGTGGGTCCATCGACGCTTTGTCAAGGCTTCCCAACGTTGCTGTACGCAATTAGTTTCAAGGAATCCGTTTGCTGTTATTTTGCATAATGTTTCAGAGAAGATATCCCAAAACAGACCTCGGTGGTCCTCACTTGGAAATTACGTGTTTCTTAACGCCTTCTTCTGTGTCGTACATAAGGTCTCTGTCATGAAAATAACTCATAACAGTATCCATCCATTCCTTGCGTGACTGAGAGTCCTCAAAGCGCAATTAAGATAAAACAACAAATCCATACTAGCATCGCTGCCGTGTACAATTCCCCCCGAACACGGCATTCAAAACTGCAATCCCTTATCAAACAGATCTGTAAAATTTCAATTAAGGTATGAAAGCTGCATTCTTATTAAAATATATTCTCAGAAATACATAAATAAACATACATACATATGTGCAATTTAATCACTCGGTATAAGGCTTGATATGCATTCATAGCGATGATGAAGATCTTAGTAACCCATTTAATTCCAAAAACCATATTGAACTCATTTTATTTTTGAAGTTTCACTTTTTCACCCTCGAACACCAATATCGCTAACCCATACAAATTACTTACACCCAATTGAATAGAATTGTCTAAAGTGAAAAATGTCATTTTAAATTGTTTAAATGTCGCAATTTCGATGTTTTTGAAGTATCGAATCCGACAAAATTTACGCTTTACATGGGTAATAACAAGAACGTGTATAATGCACGAATTCGCTACGCCTGCAGGCAGCCCATTTTTTTTTTTTTTGTGCGCGTGTGTTTTTTTTGCAATCCTGTTTTCGCACTTCGAATTTTTTCCAATAGCGTAGAGATGTTCTCTTTTTCCCCGAAAGGGTTAACACAAGCTTCACGCTTTTGCTACTAATGTCTGTTACGTGCCGCGATTTCAAGTGCTCTCATTTCGGGGAAAATTTTTTAGACATTTTTTGTGGGTTTCTAATATCAAAGCATGATTGTGTCAAGCACATAAATTCGTGACACGCACGTGACAATTTTAAAAGAACTTCCGCTAAAGTGATAATTTGTAGTTTATTATTATGGCAAATCAATGAACTACATAGACTACAGGAAAAAAAAAACTTATAGCGAGTAGGTATATCTACACGCATGAATGTACATACATACATATTTAAATAATTACGAACACTTCACGTGTCCAATCCTTCACATGATTATTTTGGATTAATTAACCAAACTAAGGTCATAGCAGTGCTACTCTCTAGCCAAAAGCAGTGCCCTCGAAACTGTGCTTACTCTCTTACTTGTGTACCATTACGGCAAACCACAGGCAAGTTGCAATTCAATCATATAAAAGGCCCTGGCAAAATGGAGGAATACAAGCTTTGGTCACTCAAAAATACTCGACATCTGTCCAACCAAATTTAGGTATACACGATACTAATTTTCAGTTTGGAAAATGGCTCTACTACATATATTCCCTCGAGGTACATCGACTTTCAGTTTGGAAATGGCTTTAACATGGCAGATTCCCTAGAGGAGCAAATGGTAAGAAAGTACAGTTTTCGAAGCTTATTAAAACTCAAATGTCATTCAGTTATGTACACCGACTGCTCCAAGCTGAGGCAGAAGGTAAGAACGAGGTGGTATATACTCGCAGAAACTTTCATTCAAATTGTGCTTCTGATTTACAAATTATTGCAGTGGGTTTCGAGCGATTGCTACCAAGAATGCTGCGCTGTGGCCATAATTTTTTCGGACAGGAAAGCCGCTAATAAATCTTTAGAATGTTCCTCGACTACGGTTAAGCATCCAAATACACCACAAGGACAAGGATAGGCCCAGCGCCCTCATATGCCTCAAGCGCCTTCGAATCAGGATAATTTTTAGAATAATTACTGAGCAATGACTAATGGGAGTAGACGCAGTAAGAATGTGGCTTCTAACAAATGACTTCCGTCGAAGCTGCCTATAAAAAGAAAAAATCGGAAACGCATTCTCCGTCACTTTCCGAGAGCGGCGGCACTCAGACACCGTGGTCTTCATAAACACTTTTCGACAGAATTTCATACTTAAGCTTGTCCAAAATCTGTGTCCTTAAATATTTTATACATAAATAAAACTTATTGGTTCTACTGGAGTCATCACAGGCATAGCACTACACTTGCTCTGAGATTGCCGAACCTAAGCAGCTTGAAAAGTGAAGACTTAAGGGGTCGTTTGGGTGTCCTAAAAACATTCATAAATGATCCTGTAGTAAAACTCACGGACTCAATACCAGCAAAGCTGACTTTTATAAAGCCCTACAAGGTGATAGATAATACCTAAAAGGTAGGGATACCTGTGAAATGATAAAAGCCATGTTTAGCGAAGGATCTCATGGTTGGCACACTGATGGTTCCTAATTTGAAGATGCCAACACTGGGGCCGGCGTTTTAATACCTATATTTCAAAAAAAGCGTCCCGATGGGGATATACCCAATCATATTCCAGCGGAAATTTTCGAAATTGAAGTCTGTTTCCACGAATATCTAGTAAACAGCTGCAAAACGGCACTGGAAAAACTAGGAACCAATAAAAGAGTAACATTCTGATGGCTTTTGGGCCATGTGGGCTTCGATGGCAACTAAAGGGCTGACAATCTAGCGAAGTGCGGTGCCCAACAGAGCCTGATCGGCCCTCAACCATTCTGTGATCCATCCATAGGATACACGACAGAGCTCCTATGGGGATGGTAAGACTTGCAATTGCAACCCTCTTGTGGAATCTCTGAGCGGCTGCAAAATCTTTGCAGAAGAGTTTAAGAAACCCTCTGAGTTTAAGAAACTCTCTGAGCATCCAGCGTGGATGATGCATTGGCTCCGGTGGTTAAATGATCATCTCAACCTAAATTTTCTCCTCTGCTTCTTATATGGAAGTACAATCGTTTGTCGGTTGGATCCAAGAACTAAAAAGCTCGCCTATCAGCACTTGGCCCTTCTGTTATGTCGTGCACGCGCCTGCTTTCGTAGCCCCCTAAGGAATAAAAAGTTTTTTTTTTTTTTTAACAGCGGTCGCCCTTTGGTAGGCAACGACAAATTTCCGAGTGTATTTCGGTCATGAAAAAGCTTCTCATAACTTTCGTCTTTTAACAAAAAAAATTTGGTTCACAAATTTTTTTTTTAAATCTTGTTAAAATTTAAAATTTTTTCATTAATTCCTGTGTTGAAAATATTTATTAATAATAATTTAAAAACATTTATTCAACGGAACCCCTGCCAAAAAAAAACAAACAAAACAAAAAAACTACACTGAAATTAACCCCTAACCCGAAAACACATTAAGCAAATCACAACACAAATAAATAACCCAAATGCGAGTAAGTGCAAAAAACGTCACCCTGCCGTTCCGCCAAGCACCCCAGAAACGCAGCTAAGTCGCTTTAACTCATACATATGTATGTATATTGTATTCCGGGCAAACACGTACGCACACAAAAAAGTTTAAGAAAAAATAGCAACTGGAAAGGACGCTTATCAGACATCGCAGATCACATTATGCCAATAATAACAATAATATTAGCTAAATTGTTTTGACAAAAATATAAACAAAAAACAAAAGCCAAACAGAAACAGCAAAATTCAAACACATGCTAGGCTAGCGAATAAGACCATGTATTGAAAGAGCGAAAAAAATGAAATCACAAAAGATGCACATAAATAAAAACATTGGCAATTTTTTATTTTAACTGCGGCACATTATTGGAGGTAGTTTATGAACCCACAAAGTGATAGCAAGCGAATTCTTATGAGTATTATGATTTCTATTTTTTCACAATGACTAACACATTTAGATATTTCATTTTTTTTTAGCTTATTTTTTATTCGGATTTTGATAAGAAAATAAACAATGAATCTTCATAAAAAAACGTCTGAAATAAAACTGGGAAAAAAGCAAATGCCCTCATGGGGATTGTGTGTGAGTATAGCGCTCACCCACATTATGTAAAACTCATTTGTATATGTTAGGCATTGACTCTGAAAAATGACGACATATTTTCTAAATTGCACAAAAAAAAATATTAAAAAAAAAGCCATGAATTTGATGATAAGAAATTGAGTTTAGGAAGTAACCGATTACTTTTACAATATTGATTGCTCACAGCTAAAAGTTTATTGGAGGGGCGGCGTGTATGTAGGTGTGGGGGGTGCTAGATGGATTTTAAAAGGAACAAAAGGTAAAGACAAGGATTCAAGTAGTTGACTGCGGCATGTTTGAAAAAAGTGTTGTCAACTACGAAATTATTATTACAACATTTTTAGTAAGTCGCTTTTAAATTTTTATAGATTAGCTTCAGACAAATTTAATTCCGAAAAGTAGCAAAAATTAACATGAAAAAGCGGTTAAGTGCTTTTAAAAAAGGTTAAGGCCTTCTGAAAATTAGGAGCTTTCTATCAGTGTCAAAACAAATCAACTGTTTTTTAGTTAAAAGCCGTCTACTTCATGAAATAGCTCACATACTTTCCGTGAAAAATAATACCCCTATAAAGAAAATACACGCTTAAAAAAGACTTTAAAAGAGCCTAAGCTATTTTGCTCGAGTCCAATAAAGCACGCCAGTCGCTGCTCTTCTGTGCCAACTGACGCCAATTGGAAATTCCAAGTGAAGCCAAGTCCTTCTCCATTGGTTTTTCATCGCAGTGGGACCACCCTCTTATTCCACTAGCGGGTTCCGAGTAGAATACTTTCAGAGCTGGGGCGTCGGTGTCCATTCGAATGACATGGCCAAGCCAGCGGAGTCGCTGAATTTTAATACGCTGCACTATTTCCATGTCTTTACCAAGCTGATACAGTCCTTTGTTCCATCGTCTGATGTACTCGCCGTCGCCAACGCGTAAAGGCCTGTAAATCTTTCGCAAAATCTTTCTCCCTAATACTCCAAGAGACGCCTCATCGGATGTTGTCATTGTCCATGCTTCTGCGCCATATACCAGCACGGCACGTATGTATATGATCATCTGGTTTTCTGTTTTGTGGGTCCATCGTTTGTGAAGCATATATACACATACCACGTGAGAATATTTTAAAGCTTTTGTTCAGTTTGTAGATTTTATATAAGTGCGCAGAGAGACAAAGTTCTGTTATTGTTGTTGCCGCGGCTAACTTATCCCTTTCTAGATGAGCTTGTCCCCCAACTAGCGGGAGGGCCAGGAAGTGTGTCACTCCAACTTGGTTGGACAAGGGGAAGAGTGGCGTTAGTTGAGTGTGGTGTGGGGCATATGCGATGCGAATATGTGTTGCGAGTCGGTAAGCGACTCTCCGGATGCGCACATATTCATTTATCCTACTCAGGTAGGAGGTTATTCTGCTGCGGTATCCAGTCCAAAGTTGGTCTATGGTGGTGCGAGCCCCCTGAGGTAGACGAAGCTCTCTCTTATCCCCGTCTGGTGACTATGTTCCCAAAGTCGAGACCGACTCCCTGTGAATGTCGTTTATGCCTGTTTGCCAGATTGTTTTATGAGCCTATGTACTTTATCCGTAAGTTCGTATAAATGCCTCCCGATGCGCCTAGACGGCCTACTAGAAACTGCTCAGATAGCATTGTATTGTGGGAGCATTTGGACCTCGTCGTGTAGTTGGTGCTATGACGACATCAGAAGGCATGCCGTTGCTGTCCGGAGTGACGTTTTTTGGCAGTTCTATAGCTTCATACACTGCGTTCTGCTAGTTCCCGGTGACCACGGAGGCGTTGCATAGTTTAAAACCCGTCGAGTAATTGCCTTTCATGTTGCCAACATTGTGTACATATTTGTCTTTGCCCCAGGAGCTGCCCTGTACTCCATTGACCATTGCGGTTTTGTGCACTGAGCAAGAGGGCAGACTATTGAAGGTAACTCCAAGTATTTTTGGGTTGTTCACAGTCGGTTCGCCATCGATGTGAACTCCCAGATTTAGTCTGGCCTGTTAGTCGGTGATCAAGATTGACGCCCTCATTGAGTGGCTTATCAGTTATGTGGTCACTTCCTACCCCTATGTTCTAGGACCTTATTAAGTGCCGTTTTAGTTACAACCAATCTTCTTTATTTTTGAAATCGTCTTCAGGGTAATCAAAAATACTTAAATGCCATTGTAGACATCAGCCATAAAAACTCAACAATGAGCTTTTTTTTTCGAAAGTACGCGGCAAATATCAAGAAAGATATCTTTTATTTTTTTCAAAACTTTCCACAAGTCTATTACTGTGTAAAATATCTTTTCTTTTTTTCAAAACTTTCCACAAGTCTATTTATTTCCCCATTCCATATTTGGACTCTAAAGAAAAATCAAGAGCTACAAACATATATATATCAACTTTCTCACGATTTGCCAACTGTTGTGGATATCAAAGCCACACTAACAATTCATAAAAAATTTTTCAACTGTAAACTCTTTCCACCAGTCAACCCTTTGCGCTCAAGAGGCGTGCCTTCATTTGTCTTGCTGTTTTTAAGTGGTACACAAATCGAAGCGAACAATAACAGGCACAATAAATGTTGCCAAAAAAATTCTATAACAATAAAAAATAACAAATTTCGCAAACAATATTGATTTCAATTGGCGATTTCGAAAGATCAAAATAGAAATTTTTCACTTAGTAAAGCATCGAGTAAGGCAATTTTATAAGAAATACGACACGGAAGAAGGGTAAGAAGCAATTGTAAAGAAAGAGGTTTGTGAAAATTAACAACGCTAACGAATCAATCGCCTGGAAATATCATAAATAACTGTAACACATACATGCATCCACATGTGTTACAAACTGAAGTATGTAAGTGAGTGGAGAGACGGTTAGTTATAAAATTTGTAAGTATGTACATAAGTACTTAAGAGTTGAAAGGATTATTTCGATTTTCCGCTGGAACGCGCGCGCAACAAATTTTAAAGTCACATAAAAGTAAAAAACAAACACATACAAACAAATACACATGCATAGTACATAGTTACATATGTGACACATGTGAAAATGGTTAATTTATTAGTGCATTACAAATAAAAAAAAAAACGCCCAGAAGAACTCTGTCTACACTTTGGGGCTAAAATTTCGAGAGGTGGAGAGTTGGCAGTGTAAATTTATGAAATTAAAAGAAGTCATAAAAAACAATTTTCCACGCCACTACAAAGCGGAGCAATGAGCGACCAAAAATATGGCACTGATGAGCTCTACAAGCGAAAATAACAACAGCAACAATGCTTGTACGTAATTCCTAAACTTGCTTACGGTTACACAGCAACGTGTAGTAAATTGGAGACTGCTTCGAGGGAGTTTTCTGCGATGTGCTATAAACTCTAAATAGGGCTGCACCTTTGCCCATATATAACTAAAGTGTTTAAATTTACCTTGGTGTCCATTTTTGCCTTTATCTTTACGCATCTTTGTTTTTGTTTTTACTTTTACATTTGCCTTTATCCTTTTCTTTATCCATATACGTACTCACCTTTACTTTCATTCCTGTATTGGTCTTTTTCTAAATGTTGTTCTTTAACCTTTTATTGGCAAGTTTTTGTTATATTAATATCATGTGTACATTCAAGAAGCACTTGCTTTCGTCCCAACCATTTCCGTTGCATCATTTCCATTGCACCATTTCGGTTGCACCATTTCCGTTGCACTATTTCCGTGTGAAATTTCCGTTGAATTTGCCAATTTACTCCCAACCAACCAACCGCCGCTAAAGAAATTTCACTTCAAAAATGTAACTTGTTTATGTGGTGGAAACAGAAGATCTTTCTGACCGGAACCTATCCCCACATAACTTTGAATACTCCTAACATTTGATGAATCCAAATAGCCACTGAAACGAAATTATATCTTAATTTTCTTGATTCTTAATTAATTTGGTCTTCCATTTAGTCTGCCTCAGTACGTCTACTTGAAACGAAGATCAGTTAAGTTTGCCTAGAATTGTTTAAGTTGTAGAGAAAAGTTTCAAGAATAAGGATTTATTGGTTGGTGCCTTCCTCGATAGCAGCTAAGGCCATACTAACTAAAATCGAAGTAGAGAAAAACTTATTTGCGCTTATTTCCTGCATACTCTACGCCCATAACTGTCTTCGCGGAGGGAAACAGTACCTCGGCCCAGCGCAGGGTGAGTAGAGTTATTCTGCAGGTGCGAAATTTCTCAAATTTGCCCTGGATTATGGTTATCAACGACGTCCTGAATGAGCTAAATATGAGAAGTTTCTGGGCTATACACAACATTTTCTGACTCAGTGGTACTCATCGGCAGAGGAAAGTTGTTGGACAGTAAGTATTTAAGATCTTTTGAAGGAGTGTTTAAAAATAGTCGCACATTGGTCGACTAGCTACGGACTCACTAAGACGGAGATGGATTGTTTACCTGAATACATAAAATGCTTACTACCCAGCTTCCTTTAACCGTTTGCATGGTTATTGTGCGCTCTATTGTTTGTGTATGATCCTAGACAGGAACGTATCCTATAATTCACAGAGCATAGTAAATATGTTTACGGATTGGTCGAAGTTAGATTGCTGATTCGAAGGTTATTTGTTCTGTGAGGAGCTCTTCATTTAGACCTGTGTATTTTTGCAGCGTTTTTCAAGCAGGCGTGACCTCTATAAAGGAGTCAGTCCATTGGCAACGTATTATTGTATTACCGATTAGAACGATAAATTGTTCTTCTGACAGCCAGGAGGTAAACAAGACTCTGCGATCGTTGATTGTGCAATCGCTCCGATTACCTACTTACAAATCAGGCTACTTACGGTTCCAAAGTAAAGAGGCATTACAGGAAATTACGTGCCTGATGGTTTGGGGTTACTAACTTACGTTATCTTTCCTGAGAGGGAGGGTGGGGTATGGAGTTCATATGGACTGCTCCTAAGAAGACGTGCTTTATATCTAATAAGTGAGCGCTGGGCAAAAGACTACATGTAAATATTGTATAGTTCATCTGGTTCCTTGTGAATAACGGGCGGTCAAGATAATTTCAGCAGCTGGCTAAGTGACAACTTTCGGATCCGACAATCTGCAGACTTAACACTCGGTTCGTATCGCTAATTCTGCAACTTCTGGGAGGATGACGAGGTAGAATCATCTTAGCATTCCCTCCTCAGCGATCTTGCTTTAACAAGACTAAGACTAAGGTCTATATTTCACCATACATTGGTTGGACTTAAGTAGGCTAGAAAAGGCGGTCTAGATAATTTAAATGCAGAGTAGTCCCTCCTTCCTCCGACGTTCGGAATGAAGGCTGGTTCAACACCTAGTCTACTCAACGCGAGATGATTCGGTTTTTTTTTGCCAGTTTTCAGTCTGAAAGGAAGGTCTGCACTCTCGGAACTCCCGTCTCTTTTTGATTGGGTGTAAGAACAAAGCAGAATATGTGCCCTCTCTTCTTCATTATCTACCTGTATAGGTACTATCAGGTATTCTGATTGCTTGCCTTTTTTATATGGTTACCCTCGATAAAGTGCTGTGAGGTCTCCAAGCTGCAGAAATTGATGGCATACTCTCAAATAGGCTTCTGAAATTATTTCTTTGGCCTCCCTAATCTCCTTAGTATACTCCGTCAGAGGTTACCAACACGAGACTCACCAGATAACAGCCATAAATAAAACTAACAATAAAGTTCGAAAAAATATGAATTTTTTCAACTTCACTTGGTGTCTTTCGGAGTTTTGGTGGAATTTATTATTTGTAGATTTTTCTGTGTCTTTATTTATTTGCACAAAGCTGTACCTTTCTTAATCCGCGCGCGGATTTCCACAAGCCGCCAAGGCGTATCGATGTCATTATTTGAGTACGTAAACTCGCCATATCCTGCCGCCGTAGCTGATATGTTTAACACATACACACAATTATCCTTCCGCTAACAAATGTACGTTGATTGTTGGTGCAGCTATATTTGCTCGCTCACACATGTCAGCAAGCGAATTAATCGAAGAGAAATGATTTATTTACGCTTTGGCCAGTTATCGCTTCAATGCCTCATAAGCAAGGCGCGGCAGCGGTTGTTTGCTTCAAAGGCTGAAAGGGTTAAAGGGCTTACAAACATAGGCACTGACATACTTTATACATACATACATATGTATGTACATACATTCTCTCTACTTCCATATGTGTATTGCTTGTGTGTTTACCCTTGCCGCATTTTGTGGCAACAAAGTGTTGATTTTTGTATTGAAAAAAAAAACAACAGCGCCACTAAAAAAATGAGGGTAGTGATGAGTGGCGTGGCTGTTGCCAGTTGAATTTTAAACTAAAACGACTTAGAGTGGCATTTATTGGTTGCAGCAAAACAGAAATTAACAATCGATATAACAATTGGAAATTACAAAAAGAAGCAATATGCAACAACAACTACAAGTAAGCACACATAAATCAACTAGTGAGTTTCGATAACAAAAAAAATGGGCTTAGGGTGCAATTGTGCCGCGAGCAACCCTTTTTGGTGCAGCCGACGACTCTTGGGTGCTGCTTTCTTAATTTGTTGATTTTAAATGTGTTTTTATTATATTTTTTGTAGTTTGTTGTAAACTTGCTGCTACTTCACAAATCCTTTAACGCGCTTTGTTTGCCATCGATTTCTCATTCAATTGTTGCTTTCAAAACAGTTCCACCTTTAAGTTTATTGTAATTCACGTTTATTTCATTGATTTTTATTGCATTTTTATTGCTTGGCCATATTGCAAATGCCTCTTCAAGACTTCGAAATCTTTATGTGTGTAGTCTGCGTTTCATTTCCTTTAAGAAACCCCTTCAAGTTACTACGACTGAAGCAGTGAAATATCCTGAGAAATAATTCTTAGTTCCTCTTTTATTATGCTGCGTTGCATTTTGACATGTTGCAGTTTTAAGTGCGTGCAGCAACCATGCAATTGTTGCATAAACAATAATTGGCCGCTAATTTATGTTGCAGGGTGAATTTATTGTTCGAAAGGCGCTTAAATTCATTTTTTTTCATATATATACTTTTTCAAATGTTTCCGAAAAATCGTTGATTGCATTGATTGATAGCTTTTGCATTCAATTCAATACCGATTGCACCACTAAAGTTTCACGTTTATTTACGTCAAAATATTTTTCCTTAGAAAATAATGCAACTGCTTCGGAGCTGTCAGTTGATTTTGATTTAGAGGTTCTTTTATCAAAAAAACTCATACACTCGAGGCGCTGGAATCATTTTGCATTTAGGTTTAAAAAAGTCTTAAAAATAATAATAAGCTTAAATAATTTCTCACGGGAAGTAAGCTACGAAGAAATAAGAGATATTTAGCATATTTTAAGTAGACGTTTTTTAACCAATAAAGTCCTACGCTGAAATGAATTTTTTCCCAGTTTTAGTTTTTGTAGTATACGAATGCTGTCGAATTCCATTCTATTACAAATCAAATGAAAA